>NC_079192.1:419407400-419447407 GCF_029499605.1 Hyla sarda
TAGTGCCATACAGAGACCAGATAATAGTGCCATACAGAGACCAGGTAATTGGGCCATACAGAGACCAGGTAATTGGGCCATACAGAGACCAGGTAATAGTGCCACACAAAGACCAGGTAATAGTGCCATACAGAGACCAGGTAATTGGGCCATACAGAGACCAGGTAATTGGGCCATACAGAGACCAGGTAATAGGGCCATACAGAGACCAGGTAATAGGGCCATACAGAGACCAGGTAATAGGGCCATACAGAGACCAGGTAATAGTGCTATACTGAGACCAGGTAATAGTGCCATATAGTGACCAGATAATAGTGCCATACAGAGAGCAGGTAATAGTGCCATACAGAGAGCAGGTAATAGTGCCATACAGAGACCGGGTAATAGTGCCATACAGAGACCGGTAGTAGGGCCATACAGAGACCAGGTAATAATGCCATACAGTGACCAGGTAATAGTGCCATACAGAGAACAGGTAATAGTGCCATACAGAGACCAGGTAATAGTGCCATACAGAGACCAGGTAATAGTGCCATATAGTGACCAGATATTAGTGCCATACAGAGGGCAGGTAATAGTGCCATACAGAGGACCAGGTAACAGTGTCATACAGAGACCAGATAATAGTGCCATACAGAGACCAGATAATAGTGCCATACAGAGACCAGGTAATAGTGCCATACAGAGACCAGGTAATAGTGCCATACAGAGACCAGGTAATAGTGCCATACAGAGACCAGGTAATAGTGCCATACAGAGACCAGGTAATAGTGCCATATAGAGACCAGGTAATAGTGCTATACTGAGACCAGGTAATAGTGCCATTATAGTGACCAGATAATAGTGCCATACAGAGACCAGGTAATAGTGCCATACAGAGACCAGGTAATAGTGCCATACAGAGACCGGGTAATAGTGCCATATAGTGACCAGGTAATAGTGCCATACAGAGACCAGGTAATAGTGCCATACAGAGACCAGGTAAATAGTGCCATACAGAGACCAGGTAATAGTGCCATACAGAGACCAGATAATAGTGCCATACAGAGACCGGGTAGTAGGGCCATACAGAGACCAGGTAATAATGCATATACAGAGACCAGGTAATAGTGCCATACAGAAAACAGGTAATAGTGCCATACAGAGACCTGGTAATGGGGCCATACAGAGACCAGGTAATTGTGCCATACAGAGACCAGGTAATAGGGCCATACAGAGACCAGGTAATAGGGGCATACAGAGACACCAGGTAATAGGGGCATACAGAGACCAGATAATAGTGCCATACAGAGACCAGGTAATAGGGCCATACAGAGACCAGGTAATAGGGCCATACAGAGACCAGGTAATAGGGCCATACAGAGACCAGGTAATAGGGCCATACAGAGACCAGGTAATAGTGCCATACAGAGACCAGGTAATAGTGCCATACAGAGACCAGGTAATAGTGCCATACATAGACCAGGTAATAGGGCCATACAGAGACCAGGTAATAGGGCCATACAGAGACCAGGTAATAGGGCCATACAGAGACCAGGTAATAGGGCCATACAGAGACCAGGTAATAGGGCCATACAGAGACCAGGTAATAGTGCCATACAGAGACCAGGTAATAGTGCCATACAGAGACCAGGTAATAGTGCCATACAGAGACAAGGTAATAGTGCCATACATAGACCAGGTAATAGGGCCATACAGAGACCAGGTAATTGGGCCATACAGAGACCAGGTAATAGGGCCATACAGAGAGCAGGTAATAGTGCCATACAGAGACCAGGTAATAGTGCCATACAGAGACCAGGTAATAGTGCCATACAGAGACCAGGTAATAGTGCCATACAGAGACCAGGTAATAGTGCTATACAGAGACCAGGTAATAGTGCCATACAGAGACCAGGTAATAGGGCCATATAGAGACCAGGTAATAGTGCCATACAGAGACCAGGTAATAGGGGCATACAGAGACCAGGTAATAGTGCTATACAGAGACCAGGTAATAGTGCCATATAGTGACCAGATAATAGTGCCATACAGAGACCAGGTAATAGTGCCATATAGAGACCAGGTAATAGTGCTATACAGAGACCAGGTAATAGTGCCATACAGAGACCAGGTAATGGGGCCATATAGAGAGCAGGTAATAGTGCCATACAGAGACCAGGTAATAGGGCCATACAGAGACCAGGTAATGGGGCCATACAGAGACCAGGTAATAGTGCCATACAGAGACCAGGTAATAGTGCCATACAGAGACCAGGTAATAGTGCTATACAGAGACCAGGTAATAGTGCCATACAATGACCAGGTAATAGTGCCATACAGAGACCAGGTAATAGTGCCATACAGAGACCAGGTAATAGTGCCATACAGAGACCAGGTAATAGTGCCATACAGAGACCAGGTAATAGTGCTATACAGAGACCAGGTAATAGTGCAATACAAGACCAGGTAATAGTGCCATACAGAGAGCAGGTAATAGTGCAATACAGAGACCAGGTAATAGTGCCATACAGAGACCAGGTAATAGTGCCATACAGAGACCAGGTAATAGTGCTATACAGAGACCAGGTAATAGTGCTATACAGAGACTAGGAAATAGGGCCATACAGAGACCGGGTAATATTGCCATACAGAGACCAGGTAATAGTGCCATACAGAGACCGGGTAATAGTGCTATACAGAGACCAGGTAATAGTGCCATACAGAGACCAGGTAATAGTGCCATACAGAGACCAGGTAATAGTGCTATACAGAGACCAGGTAATAGTGCCATACAGAGACCAGGTAATAGTGCCATATAGTGACCAGATAATAGTGCCATACAGAGAGCAGGTAATAGTGCCATACAGAGACCAGGTAATAGTGCTATACAGAGACCAGGTAATAGTGCCATACAGAGACCAGATAATAGTGCCATACAGAGACCAGGTAATAGTGCCATACAGAGACCAGGTAATAGTGCCATACAGAGACCAGGTAATAGTGCCATACAGAGACCAGGTAATAGTGCCATACAGAGAGCAGGTAATAGTGCCATACAGAGACCAGATAATAGTGCCATACAGAGACCAGATAATAGTGCCATACAGAGACCAGGTAATAGGGCCATACAGAGACCAGGTAATAGTGCCATACAGAGACCAGATAATAGTGCCATACAGAGACCAGGTAATAGTGCCATACAGAGAGCAGGTAATAGTGCCATACAGAGAGCAGATAATAGTGCCATACAGAGACCAGGTAATTGGGCCATACAGAGACCAGGTAATTGGGCCATACAGAGACCAGGTAATAGTGCCACACAAAGACCAGGTAATAGTGCCATACAGAGACCAGGTAATTGGGCCATACAGAGACCAGGTAATTGGGCCATACAGAGACCAGGTAATAGGGCCATACAGAGACCAGGTAATAGGGCCATACAGAGACCAGGTAATAGTGCTATACTGAGACCAGGTAATAGTGCCATATAGTGACCAGATAATAGTGCCATACAGAGAGCAGGTAATAGTGCCATACAGAGAGCAGGTAATAGTGCCATACAGAGACCGGGTAATAGTGCCATACAGAGACCGGGTAGTAGGGCCATACAGAGACCAGGTAATAATGCCATACAGTGACCAGGTAATAGTGCCATACAGAGAACAGGTAATAGTGCCATACAGAGACCAGGTAATAGTGCCATACAGAGACCAGGTAATAGTGCCATATAGTGACCAGATATTAGTGCCATACAGAGGGCAGGTAATAGTGCCATACAGAGGACCAGGTAACAGTGTCATACAGAGACCAGATAATAGTGCCATACAGAGACCAGATAATAGTGCCATACAGAGACCAGGTAATAGTGCCATACAGAGACCAGGTAATAGTGCCATACAGAGACCAGGTAATAGTGCCATACAGAGACCAGGTAATAGTGCCATACAGAGACCAGGTAATAGTGCCATATAGAGACCAGGTAATAATGCTATACTGAGACCAGGTAATAGTGCCATATAGTGACCAGATAATAGTGCCATACAGAGACCAGGTAATAGTGCCATACAGAGACCAGGTAATAGTGCCATACAGAGACCGGGTAATAGTGCCATATAGTGACCAGGTAATAGTGCCATACAGAGACCAGGTAATAGTGCCATACAGAGACCAGGTAATAGTGCCATACAGAGACCAGGTAATAGTGCCATACAGAGACCAGGTAATAGTGCCATACAGAGACCAGGTAATAGTGCCATACAGAGACCAGATAATAGTGCCATACAGAGACCGGGTAATAGGGCCATACAGAGACCAGGTAATAATGCTATACAGAGACCAGGTAATAGTGCCATACAGAAAACAGGTAATAGTGCCATACAGAGACCTGGTAATGGGGCCATACAGAGACCAGGTAATTGTGCCATACAGAGACCAGGTAATAGGGCCATACAGAGACCAGGTAATAGGGCCATACAGAGACCAGGTAATAGGGGCATACAGAGACCAGGTAATAGGGGCATACAGAGACCAGGTAATAGGGGCATACAGAGACCAGATAATAGTGCCATACAGAGACCAGGTAATAGGGCCATACAGAGACCAGGTAATAGGGCCATACAGAGACCAGGTAATAGGGCCATACAGAGACCAGGTAATAGGGCCATACAGAGACCAGGTAATAGGGCCATACAGAGACCAGGTAATAGTGCCATACAGAGACCAGGTGATAGTGCCATACAGAGACCAGGTAATAGTGCCATACATAGACCAGGTAATAGGGCCATACAGAGACCAGGTAATAGGGCCATACAGAGACCAGGTAATAGGGCCATACAGAGACCAGGTAATAGGGCCATACAGAGACCAGGTAATAGGGCCATACAGAGACCAGGTAATAGTGCCATACAGAGACCAGGTAATAGTGCCATACAGAGACAAGGTAATAGTGCCATACATAGACCAGGTAATAGGGCCATACAGAGACCAGGTAATTGGGCCATACAGAGACCAGGTAATAGTGCTATACAGAGACCAGGTAATAGTGCCATACAGAGACCAGGTAATTGGGCAATACAGAGACCAGGTAATTGGGCCATACAGAGACCAGGTAATAGTGCTATACAGAGACCAGGTAATAGTGCCATACAGAGACCGGGTAATATTGCCATACAGAGACCAGGTAATAGTGCCATACAGAGACCAGGTAATAGTGCCATACAGAGACCAGGTAACAGTGCCATACAGAGACCAGGTAATAGTGCCATACAAAGACCAGGTAATAGTGCCATACAGAGACCAGGTAATAGTGCCATACAGAGACCAGGTAATAGTGCCATACAGAGACCAGGTAATAGTGCTATACTGAGACCAGGTAATAGTGCCATATAGTGATAAGATAATAGTGCCATACAGAGAGCAGGTAATAGTGCCATACAGAGACCAGGTAATAGTGCCATACAGAGACCAGGTAATAGTGCCATACAGAGACCAGGTAATAGTGCCATACAGAGACCAGGTAATAGTGCTATACAGAGACCAGGTAATAGTGCCATACAGAGACCAGGTAATAGGGCCATATAAAGACCAGGTAATAGTGCCATACAGAGACCAGGTAATAGGGGCATACAGAGACCAGGTAATAGTGCTATACAGAGACCAGGTAATAGTGCCATATAGTGACCAGATAATAGTGCCATACAGAGACCAGGTAATAGTGCCATATAGAGACCAGGTAATAGTGCTATACAGAGACCAGGTAATAGTGCCATACAGAGACCAGGTAATAGTGCCATATAGAGACCAGGTAATAGTGCTATACAGAGACCAGGTAATAGTGCAATACAAGACCAGGTAATAGTGCCATACAGAGACCAGGTAATAGTGCCATACAGAGAGCAGGTAATAGTGCAATACAGAGACCATGTAATAGTGCCATACAGAGACCAGGTAATAGTGCCATACAGAGACCAGGTAATAGTGCTATACAGAGACCAGGTAATAGTGCTATACAGAGACTAGGAAATAGGGCCATACAGAGACCGGGTAATATTGCCATACAGAGACCAGGTAATAGTGCCATACAGAGACCGGGTAATAGTGCTATACAGAGACCGGGTAATAGTGCCATACAGAGACCAGGTAACAGTGCCATACAGAGACCAGTTAATAGTGCTATACAGAGACCAGGTAATAGTGCCATACAGAGACCAGGTAATAGTGCCATATAGTGACCAGATAATAGTGCTATACTGAGACCAGGTAATAGTGCCATACAGAGAGCAGATAATAGTGCTATACAATGACCAGGTAATAGTGCCATACAGAGACCAGGTAATAGTGCCATACAGAGACCAGATAATAGTGCCATACAGAGAGCAGGTAATAGTGCCATACAGAGACCAGATAATAGTGCCATACAGAGACCAGATAATAGTGCCATACAGAGACCAGATAATAGTGCCATACAGAGACCAGATAATAGTGCCATACAGAGACCAGGTAATAGGGCCATACAGAGACCAGGTAAAAGTGCCATACAGAGACCAGATAATAGTGCCATACAGAGACCAGGTAATAGTGCCATACAGAGACCAGGTAATAGTGCCATACAGAGACCAGATAATAGTGCCATACAGAGAGCAGGTAATAGTGCCATACAGAGACCAGATAATAGTGCCATACAGAGACCAGGTAATTGGGCCATACAGAGACCAGGTAATTGGGCCATACAGAGACCAGTTAATTGGGCCATACAGAGACCAGGTAATAGTGCCACACAAAGACCAGGTAATAGTGCCATACAGAGACCAGGTAATTGGGCCATACAGAGACCAGGTAATTGGGCCATACAGAGACCAGGTAATAGGGCCATACAGAGACCAGGTAATAGGGCCATACAGAGACCAGGTAATAGTGCTATACTGAGACCAGGTAATAGTGCCATATAGTGACCAGATAATAGTGCCATACAGAGAGCAGGTAATAGTGCACATACAGAGAGCAGGTAATAGTGCCATACAGAGGACCAGGTAACAGTGTCATACAGAGACCAGATAATAGTGCCATACAGAGACCAGATAATAGTGCCATACAGAGACCAGGTAATAGTGCCATACAGAGACCAGGTAATAGTGCCATACAGAGGCCAGGTAATAGTGCCATACAGAGACCAGGTAATAGTGCCATACAGAGACCAGGTAATAGTGCCATATAGAGACCAGGTAATAGTGCTATACTGAGACCAGGTAATAGTGCCATATAGTGACCAGATAATAGTGCCATACAGAGACCAGGTAATAGTGCCATACAGAGACCAGGTAATAGTGCCATACAGAGACCAGGTAATAGTGCCATACAGAGACCAGGTAATAGTGCCATACAGAAACCAGATAATAGTGCCATACAGAGACCAGGTAATAGTGCCATACAGAGACCAGGTAATAGTGCCATACAGAGACCGGGTAATAGTGCCATATAGTGACCAGGTAATAGTGCCATACAGAGACCAGGTAATAGTGCCATACAGAGACCAGGTAATAGTGCCATACAGAGACCAGGTAATAGTGCCATACAGAGACCAGGTAATAGTGCCATACAGAGACCAGATAATAGTGCCATACAGAGACCGGGTAGTAGGGCCATACAGAGACCAGGTAATAATGCTATACAGAGACCAGGTAATAGTGCCATACAGAAAACAGGTAATAGTGCCATACAGAGACCTGGTAATGGGGCCATACAGAGACCAGGTAATTGTGCCATACAGAGACCAGGTAATAGGGCCATACAGAGACCAGGTAATAGGGGCATACAGAGACCAGGTAATAGGGGCATACAGAGACCAGGTAACGGTGCCATACAGAGACCAGGTAATAGGGCCATACAGAGACCAGGTAATAGGGCCATACAGAGACCAGGTAATAGGGCCATACAGAGACCAGGTAATAGGGCCATACAGAGACCAGGTAATAGTGCCATACAGAGACCAGTTAATAGTGCCATACAGAGACCAGGTAATAGTGCCATACATAGATCAGGTAATAGGGCCATACAGAGACCAGGTAATAGGGCCATACAGAGACCAGGTAATAGGGCCATACAGAGACCAGGTAATAGGGCCATACAGAGACCAGATAATAGTGCCATACAGAGACCAGGTAATAGTGCCATACAGAGACAAGGTAATAGTGCCATACATAGACCAGGTAATAGGGCCATACAGAGACCAGGTAATTGGGCCGTACAGAGACCAGGTAATAGTGCTTTACAGAGACCAGGTAATAGTGCCATACAGAGACCAGGTAATAGTGCCATACAGAGACCAGGTAATAGTGCCATACAGAGACCAGGTAACAGTGCCATACAGAGACCAGGTAATAGTGCCATACAGAGACCAGGTAATAGTGCCATACAGAGACCAGGTAATAGTGCCATACAGAGACCAGGTAATAGTGCCATACAGAGACCAGGTAATAGTGCTATACTGAGACCAGGTAATAGTGCCATATAGTGATCAGATAATAGTGCCATACAGAGAGCAGGTAATAGTGCCATACAGAGACCACGTAATAGTGCCATACAGAGACCGGGTAGTAGGGCCATACAGAGACCAGGTAATAGTGCCATACAGAGACCAGGTAATAGTGCCATACAGAGAACAGGTAATAGTTCCATACAGAGACCAGGTAATAGTTCCATACAGAGACCAGGTAATAGTTCCATACAGAGACCAGGTAATAGTGCCATACAGTAACCAGGTAATAGTGCCATACAGAGAGCAGGTAATAGTGCTATACTGAGACCAGGTAATAGTGCCATATAGTGACCAGATAATAGTGCCATACAGAGAGCAGGTAATAGTGCCATACAGAGACCAGGTTACAGTGTCATACAGAGACCAGATAATAGTGCCATACAGAGACCAGATAATAGTGCCATATAGTGACCAGATAACAGTGCCATACAGAGGGCAGGTAATAGTGCTATACAGAGGACAAGGTAACAGTGTCATACAGAGACCAGGTAATAGTGCCATACAGAGACCAGGTAATAGTGCCATATAGAGACCAGGTAATAGTGCCATATAGAGACCAGGTAATAGTGCCATACAGAGACCAGGTAATAGTGCCATACAGAGACCAGGTAATAGTGCTATACTGAGACCAGGTAATAGTGCCATACAGAGGGCAGGTAATAGTGCCATACAGAGGACCAGGTAACAGTGTCATACAGAGACCAGATAATAGTGCCATACAGAGACCAGATAATAGTGCCATACAGAGACCAGGTAATAGTGCCATACAGAGACCAGGTATTAGTGCTATACTGAGACCAGGTAATAGTGCCATATAGTGACCAGATAATAGTGCCATACAGAGAGCAGGTAATAGTGCCATACAGAGACCAGGTAATAGTGCCATACAGAGACCAGGTAATAGTGCCATACAGAGACCAGGTAACAGTGCCATACTGAGACCAGGTAGTAGGGCCATACAGAGACCAGGTAATAATGCCATACAGTGACCAGGTAATAGTGCCATACAGTGACCAGGTAATAGTGCAATACAGAGACCAGGTAATAGTGCCATACAGAGACCAGGTAATAGTGCCATATAGTGACCAGATAATAGTGCCATACAGTGACAAGGTAATAGTTCCATACAGAGACCAGGTAATAGTGCCATATAGTGACCAGATAATAGTGCCATACAGAGGGCAGGTAATAGTGCCATACAGAGGACCAGGTAACAGTGTCATACAGAGACCAGATAATAGTGCCATACAGAGACCAGATAATAGTGCCATACAGAGACCAGATAATAGTGCCATACAGAGACCAGGTAATAGTGCCATACAGAGACCAGGTAATAGGGCCATACAGAGACCAGGTAATAGGGCCATACAGAGACCAGGTAATAGGGCCATACAGAGACCAGGTAATAGGGCCATACAGAGACCAGGTAATAGGGCCATACAGAGACCAGGTAATAGGGCCATACAGAGACCAGGTAATAGGGCCATACAGAGACCAGGTAATAGGGCCATACAGAGACCAGGTAATAGGGCCATACAGAGACCAGGTAATAGGGCCATACAGAGACCAGGTAATAGTGCCATACAGAGACCAGGTAATAGGGCCATACAGAGACAAGGTAATAGCGCCATACATAGACCAGGTAATAGGGCCATACAGAGACCAGGTAATTGGGCCATACAGAGACCAGGTAATAGTGCTATACAGAGACCAGGTAATAGTGCCATACAGAGACCAGGTAATTGGGCAATACAGAGACCAGGTAATTGGGCCATACAGAGACCAGGTAATAGTGCTATACAGAGACCAGGTAATAGTGCCATACAGAGACCGGGTAATATTGCCATACAGAGACCAGGTAATAGTGCCATACAGAGACCAGGTAATAGTGCCATACAGAGACCAGGTAACAGTGCCATACAGAGACCAGGTAATAGTGCCATACAAAGACCAGGTAATAGTGCCATACAGAGACCAGGTAATAGTGCCATACAGAGACCAGGTAATAGTGCCATACAGAGACCAGGTAATAGTGCTATACTGAGACCAGGTAATAGTGCCATATAGTGATCAGATAATAGTGCCATACAGAGAGCAGGTAATAGTGCCATACAGAGACCACGTAATAGTGCCATACAGAGACCAAGTAATAGTGCCATACAGAGACCGGGTAGTAGGGCCATACAGAGACCAGGTAATAGTGCCATACAGAGACCAGATAATAGTGCCATATAGTGACCAGATAACAGTGCCATACAGAGGGCAGGTAATAGTGCTATACAGAGGACAAGGTAACAGTGTCATACAGAGACCAGGTAATAGTGCCATACAGAGACCAGGTAATAGTGCCATACAGAGACCAGGTAATAGTGCCATACAGAGACCAGGTAATAGTGCCATACAGAGACCAGGTAATAGTGCTATACTGAGACCAGGTAATAGTGCCATACAGAGGGCAGGTAATAGTGCCATACAGAGGACCAGGTAACAGTGTCATACAGAGACCAGATAATAGTGCCATATAGAGACCAGATAATAGTGCCATACAGAAACCAGGTATTAGTGCTATACTGAGACCAGGTAATAGTGCCATATAGTGACCAGATAATAGTGCCATACAGAGAGCAGGTAATAGTGCCATACAGAGACCAGGTAATAGTGCCATACAGAGACCAGGTAATAGTGCCATACTGAGACCAGGTAGTAGGGCCATACAGAGACCAGGTAATAATGCCATACAGTGACCAGGTAATAGTGCCATACAGTGACCAGGTAATAGTGCCATACAGAGACCAGGTAATAGTGCCATACAGAGACCAGGTAATAGTGCCATATAGTGACCAGATAATAGTGCCATACAGTGACCAGGTAATAGTTCCATACAGAGACCAGGTAATAGTGCCATATAGTGACCAGATAATAGTGCCATACAGAGGGCAGGTAATAGTGCCATACAGAGGACCAGGTAACAGTGTCATACAGAGACCAGATAATAGTGCCATACAGAGACCAGATAATAGTGCCATACAGAGACCAGATAATAGTGCCATACAGAGACCAGATAATAGTGCCATACAGAGACCAGGTAATAGTGCCATACAGAGACCAGGTAATAGTGCCATACAGAGACCAGGTAATAGTGCCATACAGAGACCAGGTAATAGTGCCATACAGAGACCAGGTAATAGTGCCATACAGAGACCAGGTAATAGTGCCATACAGAGACCAGGTGATAGTGCTATACTGAGACCAGGTAATAGTGCCATATAGTGACCAGATAATAGTGCCATACAGAGACCAGGTAATAGTGCCGTACAGAGACCAGGTAATAGTGCCATACAGAGTCCGGGTTATAGTGCCATACAGAGACCGGGTAGTAGGGCCATACAGAGACCAGGTAATAATGCTATACAGAGACCAGGTAATAGTGCCATACACAGAACAGGTAATAATGCCATACAGTGACCAGGTAATAGTGCCATACAGTGACCAGGTAATAGTGCCATACAGAGACCAGGTAATAGTGCCATACAGAGACCAGGTAATAGTGCCATATAGTGACCAGATAATAGTGCCATACAGTGACCAGGTAATAGTTCCATACAGAGACCAGGTAATAGTGCCATATAGTGACCAGATAATAGTGCCATACAGAGGGCAGGTAATAGTGCCATACAGAGGACCAGGTAACAGTGTCATACAGAGACCAGATAATAGTGCCATACAGAGACCAGATAATAGTGCCATACAGAGACCAGATAATAGTGCCATACAGAGACCAGGTAATAGTGCCATACAGAGACCAGGTAATAGTGCCATACAGAGACCAGGTAATAGTGCCATACAGAGACCAGGTAATAGTGCCATACAGAGACCAGGTAATAGTGCCATACAGAGACCAGGTAATAGTGCCATACAGGGACCAGGTAATAGTGCCATACAGAGACCAGGTAATAGTGCCATACAGAGACCAGGTAATAGTGCTATACTGAGACCAGGTAATAGTGCCATATAGTGACCAGATAATAGTGCCATACAGAGACCAGGTAATAGTGCCGTACAGAGACCAGGTAATAGTGCCATACAGAGACCGGGTAGTAGGGCCATACAGAGACCAGGTAATAATGCTATACAGAGACCAGGTAATAATGCTATACAGAGACCAGGTAATAGTGCCATACAGAGAACAGGTAATAGTGCCATACAGAGACCAGGTAATGGGGCCATACAGAGACCAGGTAATTGTGCCATACAGAGACCAGGTAATAGGGCCATACAGAGACCAGGTAATAGGGCCATACAGAGACCAGGTAATAGTGCCATACAGAGACCAGGTAATAGTGCCATACAGAGACCAGGTAATAGTGCCATACAGAGACCAGGTAATAGTGCCATACAGAGACCAGGTAATAGTGCCATACAGAGACCAGGTAATGGGGCCATACAGAGACCAGGTAATTGTGCCATACAGAGACCAGGTAATAGGGCCATACAGAGACCAGGTAATAGGGCCATACAGAGACCAGGTAATAGTGCCATACAGAGACCAGGTAATAGTGCTATACTGAGACCAGGTAATAGTGCCATATAGTGACCAGATAATAGTGCCATACAGAGACCAGGTAATAGTGCCATACAGAGACCAGGTAATAGTGCCATACAGAGACCAGGTAATTGTGCCATACAGAGACCAGGTAATTGTGCCATACAGAGACCAGGTAATAGGGCCATACAGAGACCAGGTAATAGTGCCATACAGAGACCAGGTAATAGTGCCATACAGAGACCAGGTAATAGTGCCATACAGAGACCAGGTAATAGTGCCATACAGAGACCAGGTAATAGTGCCATACAGAGACCAGGTAATGGGGCCATACAGAGACCAGGTAATAATGCTATACAGAGACCAGGTAATAGTGCCATACAGAGACCAGGTAATAGTGCCATACAGAGACCAGGTAATAGTGCCATACAGAGACCAGGTAATAGTGCTATACTGAGACCAGGTAATAGTGCCATATAGTGACCAGATAATAGTGCCATACAGAGACCAGGTAATAGTGCCGTACAGAGACCAGGTAATAGTTCCATACAGAGACCGGGTTATAGTGCCATACAGAGACCGGGTAGTAGGGCCATACAGAGACCAGGTAATAATGCTATACAGAGACCAGGTAATAGTGCCATACAGAGAACAGGTAATAGTGCCATACAGAGACCAGGTAATGGGGCCATACAGAGACCAGGTAATAGTGCCATACAGAGACCAGGTAATAGTGCCATACAGAGACCAGGTAATAGTGCCATACAGAGACCAGGTAATAGTGCCATACAGAGACCAGGTAATAGTGCCATACAGAGACCAGGTAATGGGGCCATACAGAGACCAGGTAATTGTGCCATACAGAGACCAGGTAATAGGGCCATACAGAGACCAGGTAATAGGGCCATACAGAGACCAGGTAATAGTGCCATACAGAGATGAGGTAATAGTGCTATACTGAGACCAGGTAATAGTGCCATATAGTGACCAGATAATAGTGCCATACAGAGACCAGGTAATAGTGCCATACAGAGACCAGGTAATGGGGCCATACAGAGACCAGGTAATAGTGCCATACAGAGACCAGGTAATAGTGCCATATAGTGACCAGATAATAGTGCCATACAGTGACCAGGTAATAGTTCCATACAGAGACCAGGTAATAGTGCCATATAGTGACCAGATAATAGTGCCATACAGAGGGCAGGTAATAGTGCCATACAGAGGACCAGGTAACAGTGTCATACAGAGACCAGATAATAGTGCCATACAGAGACCAGATAATAGTGCCATACAGAGACCAGATAATAGTGCCATACAGAGACCAGATAATAGTACCATACAGAGACCAGGTAATAGTGCCATACAGAGACCAGGTAATAGTGCCATACAGAGACCAGGTAATAGTGCCATACAGAGACCAGGTAATAGTGCCATACAGAGACCAGGTAATAGTGCCATACAGAGACCAGGTAATAGTGCCATACAGAGACCAGGTAATAGTGCCATACAGAGACCAGGTGATAGTGCTATACTGAGACCAGGTAATAGTGCCATATAGTGACCAGATAATAGTGCCATACAGAGACCAGGTAATAGTGCCGTACAGAGACCAGGTAATAGTGCCATACAGAGTCCGGGTTATAGTGCCATACAGAGACCGGGTAGTAGGGCCATACAGAGACCAGGTAATAATGCTATACAGAGACCAGGTAATAGTGCCATACAGAGAACAGGTAATAATGCCATACAGTGACCAGGTAATAGTGCCATACAGTGACCAGGTAATAGTGCCATACAGAGACCAGGTAATAGTGCCATACAGAGACCAGGTAATAGTGCCATATAGTGACCAGATAATAGTGCCATACAGTGACCAGGTAATAGTTCCATACAGAGACCAGGTAATAGTGCCATATAGTGACCAGATAATAGTGCCATACAGAGGGCAGGTAATAGTGCCATACAGAGGACCAGGTAACAGTGTCATACAGAGACCAGATAATAGTGCCATACAGAGACCAGATAATAGTGCCATACAGAGACCAGATAATAGTGCCATACAGAGACCAGGTAATAGTGCCATACAGAGACCAGGTAATAGTGCCATACAGAGACCAGGTAATAGTGCCATACAGAGACCAGGTAATAGTGCCATACAGAGACCAGGTAATAGTGCCATACAGAGACCAGGTAATAGTGCCATACAGGGACCAGGTAATAGTGCCATACAGAGACCAGGTAATAGTGCCATACAGAGACCAGGTAATAGTGCCATATAGTGACCAGATAATAGTGCCATACAGAGACCAGGTAATAGTGCCGTACAGAGACCAGGTAATAGTGCCATACAGAGACCGGGTTATAGTGCCATACAGAGACCGGGTAGTAGGGCCATACAGAGACCAGGTAATAATGCTATACAGAGACCAGGTAATAGTGCCATACAGAGAACAGGTAATAGTGCCATACAGAGACCAGGTAATGGGGCCATACAGAGACCAGGTAATAGTGCCATACAGAGACCAGGTAATAGTGCCATACAGAGACCAGGTAATGGGGCCATACAGAGACCAGGTAATAATGCTATACAGAGACCAGGTAATAGTGCCATACAGAGACCAGGTAATAGTGCCATACAGAGACCAGGTAATAGTGCCATACAGAGACCAGGTAATAGTGCTATACTGAGACCAGGTAATAGTGCCATATAGTGACCAGATAATAGTGCCATACAGAGACCAGGTAATAGTGCCATACAGAGACCGGGTTATAGTGCCATACAGAGACCGGGTAGTAGGGCCATACAGAGACCAGGTAATAATGCTATACAGAGACCAGGTAATAGTGCCATACAGAGAACAGGTAATAGTGCCATACAGAGACCAGGTAATGGGGCCATACAGAGACCAGGTAATAGTGCCATACAGAGACCAGGTAATAGTGCCATACAGAGACCAGGTAATAGTGCCATACAGAGACCAGGTAATAGTGCCATACAGAGACCAGGTAATGGGGCCATACAGAGACCAGGTAATTGTGCCATACAGAGACCAGGTAATAGGGCCATACAGAGACCAGGTAATAGGGCCATACAGAGACCAGGTAATAGTGCCATACAGAGACCAGGTAATAGTGCCATACAGAGACCAGGTAATAGTGCTATACTGAGACCAGGTAATAGTGCCATATAGTGACCAGATAATAGTGCCATACAGAGACCAGGTAATAGTGCCATACAGAGACCAGGTAATGGGGCCATACAGAGACCAGGTAATAGTGCCATACAGAGACCAGGTAATAGTGCCATACAGAGACCAGGTAATAGTGCCATACAGAGACCAGGTAATAGTGCCATACAGAGACCAGGTAATAGTGCCATACAGAGACCAGGTAATGGGGCCATACAGAGACCAGGTAATTGTGCCATACAGAGACCAGGTAATAGGGCCATACAGAGACCAGGTAATAGGGGCATACATAGACCAGATAATAGTGCCATACAGAGACCAGGTAATAGGGCCATACAGAGACCAGGTAATAGGGCCATACAGAGACCAGGTAATAGGGCCATACAGAGACCAGGTAATAGGGCCATACAGAGACCAGGTAATAGGGCCATACAGAGACCAGGTAATAGTGCCATACAGAGACCAGGTAATAGTGCCATACAGAGACCAGGTAATAGTGCCATACAGAGACCAGGTAATAGTGCCATACAGAGACCAGGTAATAGGGCCATACAGAGACCAGGTAATAGGGCCATACAGAGACCAGGTAATAGGGCCATACAGAGACCAGGTAATAGGGCCATACAGAGACCAGGTAATAGGGCCATACAGAGACCAGGTAATAGGGCCATACAGAGACCAGGTAATAGGGCCATACAGAGACCAGGTAATAGTGCCATACAGAGACCAGGTAATAGTGCCATACAGAGACCAGGTAATAGTGCCATACATAGACCAGGTAATAGGGCCATACAGAGACCAGGTAATTGGGCCATACAGAGACCAGGTAATTGGGCCATACAGAGACCAGGTAATAGTGCTATACAGAGACCAGGTAATAGTGCCATACAGAGACCAGGTAATTGGGCCATACAGAGACCAGGTAATTGGGCCATACAGAGACCAGGTAATAGGGCCATACAGAGACCAGGTAATAGGGGCATACAGAGACCAGGTAATAGGGGCATACAGAGACCAGATAACAGTGCCATACAGAGACCAGGTAATAGGGCCATACAGAGACCAGGTAATAGTGCCATACAGAGACCAGGTAATAGTGCCATACAGAGACCAGGTAATAGTGCTATACAGAGACCAGGTAATAGTGCTATACAGAGACCAGGTAATAGTGCTATACAGAGACCAGGTAACAGTGCCATACAGAGACCAGGTAATTGGGCCATACAGAGACCAGGTAATTGGGCCATACAGAGACCAGGTAATAGTGCTATACAGAGACCAGGTAATAGGGGCATACAGAGACCAGGTAATAGGGGCATACAGAGACCAGATACCAGTGCCATACAGAGACCAGGTAATAGGGCCATACAGAGACCAGGTAATAATGCCATACAGAGACCGGGTAATATTGCCATACAGAGACCAGGTAATAGTGCCATACAGAGACCAGGTAATAGTGCCATACAGAGACCAGGTAACAGTGCCATACAGAGACCAGGTAATAGTGCCATACAGAGACCAGGTAATAGTGCTATACAGAGACCGGGTAATAGTGCCATACAGAGACCGGGTAATAGTGCCATACAGAGACCGGGTAATAGTGCCATACAGAGACCGGGTAACAGTGCCATACAGAGACCAGGTAACAGTGCCATACAGAGACCAGGTAACAGTGCCATACAGAGACCAGGTAACAGTGCTATACAGAGACCAGGTAATAGTGCCATACAGAGACCAGGTAATAGTGCTATACAGAGGGGGTAATAGTGCCATACAGAGACCGGGTAATATTGCCATACAGAGACCGGGTAACAGTGCCATACAGAGACCAGGTAACAGTGCTATACAGAGACCAGGTAATAGTGCTATACAGAGACCAGGTAATAGTGCCATACATAGACCAGGTAATAGTGCTATACAGAGACCAGGTAATAGTGCCATACAGTGACCAGGTAATAGTGCCATACAGAGACCAGGTAATAGTGCCATACAGAGGGCAGGTAATAGTGCCATACAGAGGGCAGGTAATAGTGCCATACAGAGAGCAGGTAATAGTGCCATACAGAGAGCAGGTAATAGTGCCATACAGAGATCAGGTAATAGTGCTATACAGAGACCAGGTAATAGTGCCATACAGAGACCAGGTAATAGTGCCATACAGAGACCGGGTAATAGTGCCATACAGAGACCGGGTAATAGTGCCATACAGAGACCAGGTAATAGTGCCATACATAGACCAGGTAATAGTGCCATACAGAGACCAGGTAATAGTGCCATACATAGACCAGGTAATAGTGCTATACAGAGACCAGGTAATAGTGCCATACAGAGACCAGGTAATAGTGCTATACAGAGACCAGGTAATAGTGCCATACAGAGACCAGGTAATAGTGCCATACAGATACCAGGTAATAGTGCCATACAGAGACCAGGTAATAGTGCCATACATAGACCAGGTAATAGGGCCATACAGAGACCAGGTAATAGTGCCATACAGAGACCAGGTAATAGGGCCATACATAGACCAGGTAATAGTGCCATACAGAGACCAGGTAATAGTGCCATACAGAGACCAGGTAATAGTGCCATACAGAGACCAGGTAATAGTGCCATACAGAGACCAGGTAATAGTGCTATACAGAGACCAGGTAATAGTGCTATACAGAGACCAGGTAATAGTGCTATACATAGACCAGGTAATAGTGCTATACAGAGACCAGGTAATAGTGCCATACAGAGACCAGGTAATAGTGCCATACAGAGAGCAGGTAATAGTGCTATACAGAGACCAGGTAATAGTGCTATACAGAGACCAGGTAATAGGGCCATACAGAGACCAGGTAATAGTGCCATATAGAGACCAGGTAATAGTGCCATACAGAGACCAGGTAATAGTGCCATACAGAGACCAGGTAATAGTGCCATACAGAGACCAGGTAATAGTGCCATACAGAGACCAGGTAATAGTGCCGTACAGTTTGATCAGAGTGGTTAGAAGAGCTGACAATCTATATGTACAGTATATACCTTTGGTTACAGGGTTAATAACCTGATAGAGCTATTGAGATGTGTTGGTTAAACAGGGATCCCACACAGTCTCCAGCAGGGGGGGGGGGGGGGGCACTACGACTGAGCCCCCCCCTCCTTGTCATCCGTGTGATGGGCGTTTGATTGCTTTGCTGAAGTAGGAGAAAGAAAGACCCAGCCCCCTCCCCCTCACTCCTCCTCCCCCCTCCTCCACTCCTCTCCCTCCTCCTCCTCCTCCTGCCTTTTCTCTCTCTCTTTTCTATATTCAACTTTTTGCAGCTTGCAGGCAGGTTGGGTGCAGGGCTCCCTGTATGGGGGACCTCACAGGGGGCTGCACCACTACCCTGGGGGGATCTGTCTTCCTGGATCTCAGGCTCCAGGGCTGGGGGTCACCCTAAAAAGAAGAGAACAACAAGCTCCTGCATAGCCCCCCTCCCCCTATATCCACAGCTAGGCCCTGGATCCATCTGTAGGTTCTAGGGTGCACTGGGAGGGATGCACCAGACATGGGGGTGTTCCAGTCTGACTACTGAGACAGCTGCACCCCAATCCGCCTGGGATCCGGCTATGGCAGGAAGGGGGGGCCCTGAACCCTGCTGAAGACTTCTCCGCCTGTCAATCCCGGGGTCTCTGCCATGAAGCTCCCCGGATCCCCCTGTTTGTGGAGGTAAGCTCGCCCTCCTCCCCCCTCTGTTCTCTCTCCCGGCGGCCGTTAATCTTTGATACTTTGTATCTTGTGTTTGTTTATGTTTTGACTCGTTACAATGTATCTGTCCCTGTCTCTAGATCTGTAGATGTCATCCATACTGCTCCGTACTGCAGGCCTCCTCCTCCCCTACCGCCTCTTCTTCTCCTTCCAGGCTGAGGGGGTTAATCTGAACTGTACATGACTTTTCCCCTGCCCTATGGAGGAAGGATGGGGTGGAGAGTGGCTGCTATTGTGTATATATTATCTCCAAGAAATATTATACAAAGACTTGGCCCCTGGACCCCCATCCCCTCCCTCCCCCATTGCTGGAGATAATTTTTTTTTTTTTTTTAAAGCAAGAAAAATTAACCCTTGAGTGGCCCATAGAAGGAGGAGGGGGGATGGGGTCTGCAGAGCTCAGGTTGCAGAGGCTCCTGCTGTATTTATGGGATTATCCCTGGGCTCTGTACACACTGTAATAACAACCCCCTTTTATAAGGAGAGTGAAGTTCATTAACCCCTCGACTACCATCACCCTGTAGATCATCCCCACCTCCGCTTTATCACAGAGATTGGGTGGGGTGTTATCATATATTTTTTTCTTTTTTTTTTTTTTATTATTGGGGGGGGGGGAGGAGGGTTCTGGTTTAGTGGCTTTTATTTTATTTTTTGTATTTTTGTATTTTTTTGGTGACTGCAGTCAAGTGGGGAAACAAAAGGTTGTTTTATTGTTAAATCTGCACCAAGATTTTTTTATTTTTTTTTATTTTGCTTTTAAGCAAGGGCCCTTCCTCTGTGTCTGAAGGCAGATAGTGAATAGACCAGAGCAGCGCCACCTGCAGGCCACCCAGGACATAGCACCCTGCTGGTTGAAATAGAATATTCAGGGCTATTTTCGGGGGATGGGATGTGATTTTTTTTTTATTTATTTTTTTTTATTTTTTTCTCTAAATAGAAATTTGTCTTTGATGTTGGATGAGGCGGAGAATATTGTGGACAGATAAGCTGACACTTTTCTGGAATATCCCTCCAGTAAAATGCATAGTAACTGATGTATTTATAGAGAAATGTCCCAAAAATAGGATAAAAATCCTGGGTAACTACAAGGCAGTGTTTCTCCCCCAACCAGTGTGCCTACAGCTGTTGCAAAACTACAACTCCCAGCATGCCCAGACAACCTTGGCACTTAGGAGAAGGTAAAAACCCACAGTGAAGGAAACCCTATAGGGAAACCTTGTCTGGGGGATTGTTCTTCTTAGGCTTATAGCAGTGTTTCTCAACCAGGATGCCTCCAGCTGTTGCAAAACTACAACTCCCAGCATGCCCGGACAGCCAACGGCTGTCCGGGCATGCTGGGAGTTGTAGTTTTTGCAACAGCTGGAGGCCGTGCGCTTGGGAAACGCTCTTATAAGTCTTTTCATTCTCTGATTTACAGTTTATTGAGGTTTGTCTGATCCTGGGAGAGCTGGGTGACGGCGTTACATCTCCTCCTGCTTATGATGTGTCACCTGTCCTACCATGAAAGCTAAGTTGTCGTCTTTATTGCTGGTCACCCAGCTTTTCCAGGAGCAGATGGAGTCAGAAAGCGTCAGGATAGAACATTTTGACAGAGAGGACGCCTCAAGGACTTGTAGCTTTCATTTTTAATAGGTTGGCACGGTAATGAGGCGCCATAGATGAGAGAAGGTGTTCGGGGCATCTTGCAGGTGTGTAGTAAATGTGTCAGTGACTATTTCTGTATAACACAGGGCAGGGTACAGTGACCATAAACTGTCAGTAACCCAACCTTGGTGACTGTGTCCCTAAGCACCGCGCCAGTGCCACCATGTCTGGTCATCATCATCATCATATTTATATTGTTATGACTTATCCCAGGGCTGTTGAGCAACAGGAGATCCCTCGTCATTTCTAGATGGGTTTTATCATAGTTTCAACGCACGTTATGCTGCCATATAGAGCCAAGATAACACTGCCATATACAGCCCTCATGATACCATCATATATTGCCAAGATAATACAGCTAGATATAGCCCTTATGATACCACCATATATTGCCAAGATAACACTGCCATATACAGCCCTCATGATACCATCATATATTGCCAAGATAATACAGCACTCATGATACCACCATATATTGCCAAGATACCACTGCCAAATACAGCCCTTATGATACTACCATATATTGCCAAGATACCACTGCCATATACAGTCCTCATGATACCATCATATATTGCCAAGATAACACTGCCATATACAGCCCTTATGATACCACCATATATTGCCAAGATAACACTGCCATATACAGCCCTTATGATACTACCATATATTGCCAAGATAATACTGCCATATACAGCCCTTATGATACTACCATATATTGCCAAGATAATACTGCCATATACAGCCCTTATGATACTACCATATATTGCCGAGATAATACTGCCATATACAGCCCTTATGATACCACCATATATTGCCAAGATAATACTGCCATATACAGCCCTCATGATACCACCATGTATTGCCAAGATAACACTGCTAGATACAGCCCTTATGATACTACCATATATTGCCAATATAACACTGCCATATACAGCCCTTATGACACTACCATATATTGCCAAGATAATACTGCCATATACAGCCCTTATGATACTACCATATATTGCCAATATAATACTGCCATATACAGCCCTTATGATACTACCATATATTGCCAAGATAATGCTCCAATATACTGTTCCCATGATACCACCATATATTGCCAAGATAACACTGCCATATACAGCCCTTATGATACCACCATGTATTGCCAAGATAACACTGCTATATACAGCCCTTATGATACCATCATATATTGCCAAGATAATATAGCAATATACTGTTCCCTTGATACCACCATATATTGCCAAGATACCACTGCCATATACAGCCCTTATGATACCACCATATATTGCCAAGATAACACTGCCATATACAGCCCTTATGATACTACCATATATTGCCAAGATAATACTGCCATATACAGCCCTTATGATACTACCATATATTGCCGAGATAATACTGCCATATACAGCCCTTATGATACCACCATATATTGCCAAGATAATACTGCCATATACAGCCCTTATGATACCACCATATATTGCCAAGATAATACTGCCATATACAGCCCTCATGATACCACCATGTATTGCCAAGATAACACTGCCAAATACAGCCCTTATGATATTACCATATATTGCCAAGATAACACTGCCATATACAGCCCTTATGATACTACCATATATTGCCAAGATAACACTGCTAGATACAGCCCTTATGATACTACCATATATTGCCAATATAACACTGCCATATACAGCCCTTATGACACTACCATATATTGCCAAGATAATACTGCCATATACAGCCCTTATGATACTACCATATATTGCCAAGATAATACTGCCATATACAGCCCTTATGATACTACCATATATTGCCAAGATAATACTGCCATATACAGCCCTTATGATACTACCATATATTGCCAAGATAATGCTCCAATATACTGTTCCCATGATACCACCATATATTGCCAAGATAACACTGCCATATACAGCCCTTATGATACTACCATATATTGCCAAGATAACACTGCTATATACAGCCCTTATGATACCACCATATATTGCCAAGATAACACTGCTATATACAGCCCTTATGATACCATCATATATTGCCAAGATAATATAGCAATATACTGTTCCCTTGATACCACCATATATTGCCAAGATAATATAGCACTCATGATACCACCATATATTGCCAAAATAACACGGCAATAAATGTTGGTATTATAAGGGCTGTATATGGCAGTATTATCTTGGCAATTTATGGTGGTATCAAGGGAACAGTATATTGCTATATTATCTTGGCAATATATGGTGGTATTGTGAGGGCAGTTTATGACAGTATTATGTTTGCAATATATGATGGCATCATGAGGGCTGTATATTGGAGTATTATCTTGGCAATAAATGTTGGTATTGTAAGGGTAGTATATGACAAAGATAATACTCCAATATACTGCCCTCATGATGCCATCATATATTGCAAACATAATACTGTCATAAACTGCCCTCACAATACCACCATATATTGCAAACATAATACTGTCATATACTGCCCTCACAATACCACCATATATTGCCAAGATAATATAGCAATATACTGTTCCCATGATACCACCATATATTGCCAAGTTAATACTGCCACATGATACCATCATATTTTATTAAGATAATACTGCCATATACAGCCTTTATGATATTACCATATATTGCCAAGATAACACTGCTATATACAGCCCTTATGATACTACCATATTTTGCCAAGATAACACTGCCATATACAGGCCTTATGATACTACCATATATTGCCAAGATAATACTCCAATATACTGTTCCCATGATACCACCATATATTGCCAAGTTAATACTGCCACATGATACCATCATATTTTATTAAGATAATACTGCCATATACAGCCTTTATGATATTACCATATATTGCCAAGATAACACTGCTATATACAGCCCTTATGATACTACCATATTTTGCCAAGATAACACTGCCATATACAGGCCTTATGATACTACCATATATTGCCAAGATAATACTCCAATATACTGTTCCCATGATACCACCATGTATTGCAATATAACACTGCTATATACAGCCCTTATGATACTATCATATATTGCCAAGATAATATTCCAATATACTGTTCCCATGATACCACCATATATTGCCAAGATAACACTGCCATATACAGCCCTTATGAAACTACCATATATTGCCAAGATAACACTGCTATATACAGCCCTTATGATACTACCATATATTGCCAAGATAATACTCCAATATACTGTTCCCTTGATACCACCATATATTTCCAAGATAATATAGGACTCATGATACCACCATATTTTGCTAAGATAATGCTCCAATATACTGTTCCCATGATACCACCAAATATTGCCAAGATAATACTGCCATATGATAGCATCATATTTTATTAAGATAATACTGCCATATACAGCCCTCATGATACCATCATATTAAGCTAATATTGTCATGTACAACCCTCATGATACCACTATATATTCCTAAGATAATACTGCCATATACAGTCCTCATGATACCACCATACAGTGCCAAGAGAATACTTCTTTATACTCTTGGCACTTATGCCCACTTTATGCAAGCTTACTGCCATATAAACCCAATACTACCATTTAGTGTTAACATTGCTGTATACAGCTCACATAATACCATCAGATTGTGTCACTGCCGTGTGCAACACACATAATACTGCCCTATTGCCATATAGTGCCGTGATAATATCCCTCATAATAGCACCATATTGCGCCAAGATAATACTGCTATATACAGCCCATATAATACCACTTTTTTGCATTATAGTGCTGTGGTGATATAGCTATATACAACCCTCGTAATACTACCATATAGTGCCAAGATAATACTGCCCACATAATACTACCTTGCTGCCATATATTGTCAAATTACTGACCTATACTGCAGAATACCACATGTAGCACTACGAAAATATTGCTATATACAGCCATCATAATTCCACCATATGGTGCACACATATTACTATCTTACCATAATATAGGTATATAATACTGCCATATGCAATGGACCAAGATATAACTGCTATGTACAGCCCACATAATACCACCTTAATGCCATATGTCGCCATGGTAATATTATACGCAGCTCTTGTAGTAGCACCATATAGTACCAAGATAATATTGATTTATAAAGCCCTTGTGATACCACCATACAGTGAAAAGATAATAGTTCTCCCAATACTGGTATATACAGCTGACAAAAAAACACAAAAAGCACCAAGTAAATATTATATCCAGTCCTTATAATATCAACTAATAGTGTCAATATAATATTGCTATATACCACCCACATAATGCCACCATGTTTTGCCAAGATAAAGCTGTCATATACAGCCACATAATACAACCTTACCTGCATACAGTGTAAAGATAATACTGCTATATACAGCCACATAAGACACCCGGATAGTGGTAAGAATGTATCATATATACTGCTATATAAAGCCCTCATGATGCCACCATATAGTGCCCATATAATACTGCCATATGCAGCTCGTCATACCACCGTATATTTCCTTGTCAATACAAAGTGCACAAATAACATGTGATCTGCTGTAATACCGCCATTGAGTTCCTACATAACTATAGGACTTCTTTCCCAAATAATACCGCCATAGTCTGATAAATATTACTTTGCTCCTGGTTTTTTTGCTGTTGTAGATGTTTGTTGTGCTCTTCAGGAGTTTGCACATTATGAAGTTTATTTGCGCATACACAGAGTGTGACGTGTAATCTGCACGGGGGCGGGGTTATGTTGTGCCCCTTTTTCTGGTGATGTCATCAGAGACTCTCTATAGTGATATATACAGTGTGGTCAGCCACAGACTCTCTATAGTGAGATATATACAGTGTGGTCAGCCATAGACTCTCTATAGTGAGATATATACAGTGTGGTCAGCCATAGACTCTCTATAGTGATATATATACAGTGTGGTCAGCCATAGACTCTCTATAGTGAGATATATACAGTGTGGTCAGCCATAGACTCTCTATAGTGATATATATACAGTGTGGTCAGCCATAGACTCTCTATAGTGATATATATACAGTGTGGTCAGCCATAGACTCTCTATAGTGATATATATACAGTGTGGTCAGCCATAGACTCTCTATAGTGATATATATATATATATATATATATATATATATCTCACTATAGAGAGTCTATGGCTGACCACACTGTATATATATCACTATAGAGAGTCTATGGCTGACCACACTGTATATATATCACTATAGAGAGTCTATGGCTGACCACACTGTATATATATCTCACTATAGAGAGTCTATGGCTGACCACACTGTATATATATCACTATAGAGAGTCTATGGCTGACCACACTGTATATATATATCACTATAGAGAGTCTATGGCTGACCACACTGTATATATATATCACTATAGAGAGTCTATGGCTGACCACACTGTATATATATCACTATAGAGAGTCTATGGCTGACCACACTGTATATATATCACTATAGAGAGTCTATGGCTGACCACACTGTATATATATCACTATAGAGAGTCTATGGCTGACCACACTGTATATATCTCACTATAGAGAGTCTATGGCTGACCACACTGTATATATCTCACTATAGAGAGTCTCTGGCTGACCACACTGTATATATCACACTATAGAGAGTCTATGGCTGACCACACTGTATATATCTCACAATAGAAAGTCTCTGGCTGACCACACTGTATATATCACATTATAGAGAGTCTCTGGCTGACCACACTGTATATATCACACTATAGAGAGTCTCTGGCTGACCACACTTATATATATATATTATACAGTACTAAGTGTGGTCAGCCAGAGACTTTCTATAGTGATATATACAGTGTGGTCAGCCAGAGACTCTCTATAGTGAGATATATACAGTGTGGTCAGCCATAGACTCTCTATAGTGAGATATATACAGTGTGGTCAGCCATAGACTCTCTATAGTGATATATACACAGTGTGGTCAGCCATAGACTCTCTATAGTGATATATATGCAGTGTGGTCAGCAATAGACTCTCTATAGTGATATATGCACAGTGTGGTCAGCCATAGACTCTCTATAGTGAGATATATATCAGAGTGGTCAGCCTAGACTCTCTGTAGTGATATATACAGTGTGGTCAGCCATAGACTCTCTATAGTGAGATATATACAGTGTGGTCAGCCATAGACTCTCTATAGTGATATATACACAGTGTGGTCAGCCTAGACTCTCTATAGTGATATATATATACAGTGTGGTCAGCCATAGACTCTCTATAGTGATATATACAGTGTGGTCAGCCATAGACTCTCTATAGTGATATATATATACAGTGTGGTCAGCCATAGACTCTCTATAGTGATATATATGCAGTGTGGTCAGCAATAGACTCTCTATAGTGATATATGCACAGTGTGGTCAGCCATAGACTCTCTATAGTGAGATATATCTCACTATAGAGAGTCTATGGCTGACCACACTGTGCATATATCACTATAGAGAGTCTATTGCTGACCACACTGCATATATATCACTATAGAGAGTCTATGGCTGACCACACTGTATATATATATCACTATAGAGAGTCTATGGCTGACCACACTGTATATATCTCACTATAGAGAGTCTATGGCTGACCACACTGTATATATCTCACTATAGAGAGTCTCTGGCTGACCACACTGTATATATCACACTATAGAGAGTCTATGGCTGACCACACTGTATATATCTCACAATAGAAAGTCTCTGGCTGACCACACTGTATATATCACATTATAGAGAGTCTCTGGCTGACCACACTGTATATATCACACTATAGAGAGTCTCTGGCTGACCACACTTATATATATATATTATACAGTACTAAGTGTGGTCAGCCAGAGACTTTCTATAGTGATATATACAGTGTGGTCAGCCAGAGACTCTCTATAGTGAGATATATACAGTGTGGTCAGCCATAGATTCTCTATAGTGAGATATATACAGTGTGGTCAGCCATAGACTCTCTATAGTGAGATATATACAGTGTGGTCAGCCATAGACTCTCTATAGTGATATATACACAGTGTGGTCAGCCATAGACTCTCTATAGTGATATATATGCAGTGTGGTCAGCAATAGACTCTCTATAGTGATATATGCACAGTGTGGTCAGCCATAGACTCTCTATAGTGAGATATATATCAGTGTGGTCAGCCTAGACTCTCTGTAGTGATATATACAGTGTGGTCAGCCATAGACTCTCTAGTGATATATACAGTGTGGTCAGCCATAGACTCTCTATAGTGAGATATATACAGTGTGGTCAGCCATAGACTCTCTATAGTGAGATATATACAGTGTGGTCAGCCATAGACTCTCTATAGTGATATATACACAGTGTGGTCAGCCTAGACTCTCTATAGTGATATATATACAGTGTGATCAGCCATAGACTCTCTATAGTGATATATACAGTGTGGTCAGCCATAGACTCTCTATAGTGATATATATATACAGTGTGGTCAGCTATAGACTCTCTATAGTGATATATATGCAGTGTGGTCAGCAATAGACTCTCTATAGTGATATATGCACAGTGTGGTCAGCCATAGACTCTCTATAGTGAGATATATATCAGTGTGGTCAGCCTAGACTCTCTGTAGTGATATATATACAGTGTGGTCAGCCATAGACTCTCTAGTGATATATACAGTGTGGTCAGCCATAGACTCTCTATAGTGAGATATATACAGTGTGGTCAGCCATAGACTCTCTATAGTGAGATATATACAGTGTGGTCAGCCATAGACTCTCTATAGTGATATATACACAGTGTGGTCAGCCTAGACTCTCTATAGTGATATATATACAGTGTGATCAGCCATAGACTCTCTATAGTGATATATACAGTGTGGTCAGCCATAGACTCTCTATAGTGATATATATATACAGTGTGGTCAGCCATAGACTCTCTATAGTGATATATACAGTGTGGTCAGCCATAGACTCTTTATAGTCAGATATTCAGTGTGGTCAGCCATAGACTCTCTATAGTGATATATACAGTGTGGTCAGCCATAGACTCTCTATAGTGAGATATATACAGTGTGGTCAGCCATAGACTCTCTATAGTGAGATATATACAGTGTGGTCAGCCTAGACTCTCTATAGTGATATATACAGTGTGGTCAGCCATAGACTCTCTATAGTGAGATATACACTGTGTATATATCACTATAGAGAGTCTATGGCTGATCACACTGTGTATATCTCACTATAGAGAGTCTATGGCTGACCACACTGTATATATCACTATAGAGAGTCTAGGCTGACCACACTGTATATATCTCACTATAGAGAGTCTATGGCTGACCACACTGTATATATCTCACTATAGAGAGTCTATGGCTGACCACACTGTATATATCACTATAGAGAGTCTATGGCTGACCACACTGAATATCTGACTATAAAGAGTCTATGGCTGACCACACTGTATATATCACTATAGAGAGTCTATGGCTGACCACACTGTATATATATATCACTATAGAGAGTCTATGGCTGACCACACTGTATATATCACTATAGAGAGTCTATGGCTGATCACACTGTATATATATCACTATAGAGAGTCTAGGCTGACCACACTGTGTATATATCACTATAGAGAGTCTATGGCTGACCACACTGTATATATCTCACTATAGAGAGTCTATGGCTGACCACACTGTATATATCTCACTATAGAGAGTCTATGGCTGACCACACTGTATATATCACTAGAGAGTCTATGGCTGACCACACTGTATATATATCACTACAGAGAGTCTAGGCTGACCACACTGATATATATCTCACTATAGAGAGTCTATGGCTGACCACACTGTGCATATATCACTATAGAGAGTCTATTGCTGACCACACTGCATATATATCACTATAGAGAGTCTATAGCTGACCACACTGTATATATATATCACTATAGAGAGTCTATGGCTGACCACACTGTATATATCACTATAGAGAGTCTATGGCTGATCACACTGTATATATATCACTATAGAGAGTCTAGGCTGACCACACTGTGTATATATCACTATAGAGAGTCTATGGCTGACCACACTGTATATATCTCACTATAGAGAGTCTATGGCTGACCACACTGTATATATCTCACTATAGAGAGTCTATGGCTGACCACACTGTATATATCACTAGAGAGTCTATGGCTGACCACACTGTATATATCACTACAGAGAGTCTAGGCTGACCACACTGATATATATCTCACTATAGAGAGTCTATGGCTGACCACACTGTGCATATATCACTATAGAGAGTCTATTGCTGACCACACTGCATATATATCACTATAGAGAGTCTATGGCTGACCACACTGTGTATATATCACTATAGAGAGTCTATGGCTGATCACACTGTGTAGTCAGCCATAGACTCTCTATAGTGATATATACACAGTGTGGTCAGCCACAGACACTCTATAGTGAGATATATACAGTGTGGTAAGCCATAGACTCTCTATAGGGATATATACACAGTGTGGTCAGCTACAAACTCTCTATAGTGAGATATATACAGTGTGGTCAGCCATAGACTCTCTATAGTGATATATATATCAGTGTGGTCAGCCTAGACTCTCTATAGTGATATATACAGTGTGGTCAGCCATAGACTCTCTATAGTGAGATATATAGTGTGGTCAGCCATAGACTCTCTATAGTGATATACAGTGTGGTCAGCCTAGACTCTCTATAGTGATATATATATATATATATATATATATATATATATATATATATATATATATACACAGTGTGGTCAGCCTAGACTCTCTAGAGTGATATATACAGTGTGGTCAGCCTAGACTCTCTATAGTGATATATATATATATATATATATATATATATATATATATATATATATATATATATACAGTGTGGTCAGCCTAGACTCTCTATAGTGATATATACAGTGTGGTCAGCCTAGACTCTCTATAGTGATATATATATACAGTGTGGTCAGCCTAGACTCTCTATAGTGATATATACAGTGTGCAGGTTTATAGCCACTCGCCCCGGGGGAGGGTTCACCTTAGTCTCCTGTGTCCTTGTGACGTTCCCCTCCAATAAGCCGCGGTGATCTGAGATTACCGATTAATCCCTGTTAGGGTGATTTCACCACGGTGCCGGTGACGCTCGGTGTGTACTGGGGCCGGTTACTCACAGATGTGGGCGGGGTCACCTTGAGAAGGAGCAAAACCTGTGACTAATAATAGAGTGCCAGCTCTGTGGGCCTGGGTGTCACCAGGCTTGTCATGTATCCAGATAGGGCTGGGGGTGCAGTGACTGGCAGAAAGAACACCCACATAGACATAGCCCTTGTATACCGTGCCGGCCAGGAACAGCCCCTGTATACGGTGCCGGCCAGGGACAGCCCCTGTATACGGTGCCGGCCAGGGACAGCCCCTGTATACGGTGCCGGCCAGGGACAGCCCCTGTATACGGTGCCGGCCAGGGACAGCCCCTGTATACGGTGCCGGCCAGGGACAGCCCCTGTATACGGTGCCGGCCAGGGACAGCCCCTGTATACGGTGCCGGCCAGGGACAGCCCCTGTATACGGTGCCGGCCAGGGACAGCCCCTGTATACGGTGCCGGCCAGGGACAGCCCCTGTATACGGTGCCGGCCAGGGACAGCCCCTGTATACGGTGCCGGCCAGGGACAGCCCCTGTATACGGTGCCGGCCAGGGACAGCCCCTGTATACGGTGCCGGCCAGGGACAGCCCCTGTATACGGTGCCGGCCAGGGACAGCCCCTGTATACGGTGCCGGCCAGGGACAGCCCCTGTATACGGTGCCGGCCAGGGACAGCCCCTGTATACGGTGCCGGCCAGGGACAGCCCCTGTTTACGGTGCCGGCCAGGGACAGCCCCTGTTTACGGTGCCGGCCAGGAACAGCCCCTGTATACAGTGCCGGCCAGGAACAGCCCCTGTATACAGTGCCGGCCAGGAACAGCCCCTGTATACAGGGCCGGCCAGGAACAGCCCCTGTATACGGTGCCGGCCAGGGACAGCCCCTGTATACGGTGCCGGCCAGGGACAGCCCCTGTATACGGTGCCGGCCAGGGACAGCCCCTGTATACGGTGCCGGCCAGGGACAGCCCCTGTATACAGTGCCGGCCAGGAACAGCCCCTGTATACAGTGCCGGCCAGGAACAGCCCCTGTATACAGGGCCGGCCAGGAACAGCCCCTGTATACAGGGCCGGCCAGGAACAGCCCTTGTATACAGGAAGAGATCACACCCCAATAGATGCAGTGCCAGACAGAGATGGCACCCCCAATATATGACATATAGGGAGAGGCCCCATAAACAGTGCCAGGTAGGTAGAGCCCTCAGTATGCAATGCAGGTCATGGAGAGCCTCAGTATGCAGTGCCGGGCATGGAGAGACCCCAGTATACAGTGCCGGCCAGGAACAGCCCCTGTATACAGTGCCGGCCCCTGTATACAGGGCCGGCCAGGAACAGCTCCTGTATACAGGGCCGGCCAGGAACAGCCCCTGTATACAGGGCCGGCCAGGAACAGCCCCTGTATACAGGGCCGGCCAGGAACAGACCTTGCATACAGGGCCGGCCAGGAACAGACCTTGCATACAGGGCCGGCCAGGAACAGCCCCTGTATACAGTACTAAGCAAAGATAGCACCCCTATAGATGCAGTGCCGGCCAGGAACAGCCCCTGTATACAGTACTAAGCAAAGATAGCACCCCTATAGATGCAGTGCCGGCCAGGAACCGTACAGTGATAGACAGAGATGACGCCTCCATAGATACAGTTCCAGCCAGGGACCCTGACAGAGATGGTACCACTATAGGTAAGGTGCCAACCAGTAACAGCCTCTTTATACAGTACTAAGCAGAGATGGCATACCTATAGATGCAGTGCCGGCCAGGGACATCCCCAATATATAGTACCAGCCAGAAACTGTATACAGTGTTAGGCAGAGATGCACCCCCATACAGTGCCGGACAGGAACTACCCTTAGGTACAGTGCTAGACAGGGATGGCCCCCCATGTACAGTGTCAGAAGGTATCATTCCCATAGATGTAGGGCCAGCTAGAGAAAACACCCTATATACAGTGTAAGGGAAAGAAAGCACCCCCAATATATGACATCTTGGGAGAGGCCCCGTAAACAGTGCCAGGCAGGGAGAGCCCCCAGTATGCAGTGCCAGGCAGGGAGAGCCCCCAGTATGCAGTGCCGGGCAGGGAGAGCCCCCAGTGTGCAGTGCCGGGCAGGGAGAGCCCCCAGTGTGCAGTGCCGGGCAGGGAGAGCCCCCAGTGTGCAGTGCCGGGCAGGGGGAGCCCCCAGTGTGCAGTCGCGGGCAGGGGGAGCCCCCAGTGTGCAGTGCCGGGCTAGATGGAGACCGACCATATTCTCTAGATGGAGACCGACCATATCGAGAACTGTCCTGAGGCCTGAATCCTGAGGCTGCACCACTGAGAGATCCTGCTTCCTGTCCATTGTTGTCATGGAGACCTGGTGTGGATCCCATCACCCACATTAATGTCCGCTCATACACACGTACAGCCAGGATGTAGATACTGATGTATGTGGTGACAACACTGACTGGACTGAGGGGGGCGCCGTACATCTCAGATTAACCCATTAGAAGCTTATTCCATACATGACACCGGTGGAGCTCGGATCAGAGATATCGCTCATCCCACCATTTAACCCCATTAATGCTGCAGTCGTGATAATGGGTGGCCTCCTCCTCAATCATCTCAAAATACACCAGGAAAGGGTTAAAGTCAATGGCAAACAAGAAAGAGTGCGATAGATCACATATCCTGAGCGCCCGCACGTAATATGGGCGTCTTTCGTGTTCGGTGGAAGTTCTGTATATAATAGGATTTTTGTATATGTCACCAATACGAGGGGGGTGGGGAGACCCCAATGAGGATCCAGATGCGTTGCCTTAGTTATACCTGCACTGAAGGGGTTAATGCTATCAAACACCTGTCCTGGGGGGAGGGGGGGATAACCGTATCTCCGGGGGAGGGTAATATTGATTGATACTGATTGTTTGTGCCGATAACCGGTAATAATAAAGTCATTAATGACCGATCAATACCTGACACAACTGCTGGGAAATGTATCAGACGCTGCGGAAAACAGCGCCAAATTACCATCCGCATCACTATCTACTTCCTGTCACCTAATGTGTATATATACACTGCACAGTACCACTTCTCCTGTCCTGTATACTGGGTGTAATCCTCAGTGTCTGCTCTCATTGTGTGTGTGTGTGTGTGTGTATATATATATATATATAGCACAGTATTCTCTATGACCAACCAATCAGATCTGCGGTTATATTTGTGGAGCTGTGATTGGCTGCTCTCCAGTGTCCATCTGTTGTATTGGATCCAATGTGATTCCAGCTTAGATAATGAAAGCAGTGATGTGATTGGCTCCTCGGGCTGTGATGTCACAGTGGGGCAGTATATGTCTGGACATCTCTTTATCTCCGGCACATTCCGTCCTCTCTGGGTTTCTCGGTTTCTTCGTTCTCTATGATTTGGCAAATCGCCATTTTGTATTTGTTCAGCCAAATATGTTGGGAATTCAAGTTATCTAATAAACAGGATATGGAGGCAAATCGGGGAGATGGCAGCTGTGCGACAGCGTTCAGACATTATGTGACATGATCTCGCCTTCTGCTTCGTCTACCACATGATCAGCAAACTCCACTCTGAAATACTCTGTACTGCTGTGGACCCTGCTCCTCTACTATATAACTCTCATCATGTGACCTCCACATGATTTGTACACTCCTCTCCTGAAATACTCTGTACTGCTGTGGACCCTGCTCCTCCACTATATAACTCTCACCCTATACCCCCCACATGATCAGCACACTCCTCTCCTGAAATACTCTGTACTGCTGTGGACCCTGCTCCTCCACTATATAACTCTCATCCTGTGACCTCCACATGATTTGTACACTCCTCTCCTGAAATACTCTGTACTGCTGTGGACCCTGCTCCTCCACTATATAACTCTCACCCTGTGACCTCCACATGATCAGCACACTCCTCTCCTGAAATACTCTGCACTGCTGTGGACCCTGCTCCTCCACTATATAACTCTCACCCTGTGACCCCCACATGATCAGTACACTCCTCTCCTGAAATACTCTGTACTGCTGTAGGCCCTGCTCCTCCACTATATAACTCTCACCCCTCCACGTGATCAGCACACTCATCTCCTAAAATACTCTGTACTGCTGTGGAGCCTGCTCCTCCACTATATAACCCTCATCCTGTGACCTCCACATGATCAGCACACTCCTCTCCTGAAATACTCTGTACTGCTGTGAACCCTGCTCCTCCACTATATAACTCTCACCCTGTGACCCCCCCACATGATCAGCACACCCCTCTCCTGAAATACTCTGTACTGCTGTGGACCCTGCTCCTCCACTATATAACTCTCACCCTGTGACCCCCACATGATCAGTACACTCCTCTCCTGTAATACTCTGTACTGCTGTGGACCCTGCTCCTCCACTATATAACTCTCACCCTGTGACCCCCACATGATCAGTACACTCCTCTCCTGTAATACTCTGTACTGCTGTGGACCCTGCTCATCCACTATATAACTCTCACCCTGTGACCCCCACATGATCAGTACACTCCTCTCCTGTAATACTCTGTACTGCTGTGGACCCTGCTCATCCACTATATAACTCTCACCCTATACCCCCCACATGATCAGCACACTCCTCTCCTGAAATACTCTGTACTGCTGTGGACCCTGCTCCTCCACTATATAACTCTCACCCTGTGACCCCCACATGATCAGTACACTCCTCTCCTGAAATACTCTGCACTGCTGTGGACCCTGCTCCTCCACTATATAACTCTCACCCTGTGACCCCCACATGATCAGTACACTCCTCTCCTGAAATACTCTGTACTGCTGTAGGCCCTGCTCCTCCACTATATAACTCTCACCCCTCCACGTGATCAGCACACTCATCTCCTAAAATACTCTGTACTGCTGTGGAGCCTGCTCCTCCACTATATAACCCTCATCCTGTGACCTCCACATGATCAGCACACTCCTCTCCTGAAATACTCTGTACTGCTGTGGAGCCTGCTCCTCCACTATATAACTCTCATCCTGTGACCTCCACATGATCAGCACACTCCTCTACTGAAATATTCTGTACTGCTGTGAACCCTGCTCCTCCACTATATAACTCTCACCCTGTGACCCCCCCACATGATCAGCACACCCCTCTCCTGAAATACTCTGTACTGCTGTGGACCCTGCTCCTCCACTATATAACTCTCACCCTGTGACCCCCACATGATCAGTACACTCCTCTCCTGTAATACTCTGTACTGCTGTGGACCCTGCTCCTCCACTATATAACTCTCGCCCTGTGACCCCCACATGATCAGTACACTCCTCTCCTGAATTACTCTGTACTGCTGTGGACCCTGCTCATCCACTATATAACTCTCATCATCACACTCCTCCTAATGGAATTTTCAGTCAAAAATAACTTAATAATGCTGTAGAAGACCTAGTCTGGCCCAAATCCCCCAGACTCCTTTTCTGCTTCAGTACATTTTCAGGTTGGTTTAAAAAAATAAAATAAAATCTGTATTGGAAATATTTCTCTCTCTCTACTGGAATGTGGGACTTGATATTCTGGATTATCGTGCGGCTACAGAGAAGGTTGACTTTATAAACTCATATAACAGGCTGGTTTCTATGGATACACGTCCTAGTAACCAGTCCGTCACATATAGTTCAGATATTTTCCGCCATAGTATTGGCATCTTGGTGGTCGTCATTACATCCGTCACCATCCACCATATTAATCAGATTTTTCTGAAATCCGCTTGGCAGGTTACAAGGGGTGAAAGGACTGAAAACCTCATATAACAGACTGTTGCTATGGATATATTTCTTAGTAACCAGACTGTCAGATATAACTCATATGTTTGTATCTGTATCGACACCAGAGAAGGGAAAGGTTTCCGGTGACGGTCACTATGTCTGTCATTATATCAGGCTGATGGAGTAATCAGATTTTGTCACTAGGGACAATCTACCTAACCAAGGAATATAACAGTCTTGTTGCTAAGGATAGATTTCTTAGTAACCAGATGATACAGAGACAAACCCTTGAACCGTATCTGACAATCGCCATCGTGGCCGCACTCACTGCGTCCATCACCATCTCAGGACGATGTAGTAGTCAGATTTTTCCTAAATCGGATTGGCTGGTCACGAGATGAACTGGCTTCAGACTGGTTGCTAGGGATAGATTTCTTAGTAACCAGACTCTGATGTGGCTTAGCTGTTTGTCTCTGTACCGACAACAGAGAACGGTGGCAGTCGGGATGTCTGTCAGGCCGCCCTTTTGATATGGTTGGCTGGTTGCTATGGAAGGTCTGCCTGACAACCTCATATAATACACTGGTTGCTATGCAAAAGAAAAGAATGTCCAGCGCCAACTTGTGAAAAGGAACTTCTTTATTAGGTTGCCATAGGAAACGACAGGAACTCAATTAACGTGACACTTTTCGGCCCACAGGGCCGAAACGCGTCACGTTACTTGAGTTCCTGTCGTTTCCTATGGCAACCTAATAAAGATGTTCCTTTTCACGAGTTGGCGCTTAACATACTTTACTTTTGCATATTATGTGGACGAGTCCTAGTCCAGTCCGAGCGCAAATCCAAGGGTGAGCTGAATACATCTGTTTCTAATTACTACTACTGGTTTCTATGGGTATATTTCTTCGTAACCAAACAGTTAAGTATAGTTTAGATGTTTTTCGCTGTAGTGGTGGCCTCTCGGTGGTTGTCATTACACCCCTCACCATTTTATTACGCCCTATTAATCAGATTTTTCATATAAAAGACTGGTTGCTATGGATATATTTCTTAGGAACTAGACTCTGATATGGCTTCACTATGTCTGTCAGGCCGCCCTATTGGTATGGTTGGCTGGTTGCTAGGGAAGGCCTGCCTGACAACCTCCTATAATACACTGGTTGCTATGAATATATTTCTTAGTAACCAGACTCTGATATGGCTTAACTATGTCTGTCAGGCTGCCCTATTGGTATGGTTGGCTGGTTGCTAGGGAAGGCCTGCCTGACAACCTCCTATAATACACCGGTTGCTATGGGTATATTTCTTAGTAACCAAACAGTCAAGTATAGTTTAGATGTTTGTCGCTGTAGTGGTGGCCTCTCGGTGGTTGTCATTTCACCAGTCACCATTTTATTACGCCCTATTAATCAGATTTTTCATATAACAGACTGGTTGCTATGGATATATCTCCTAGTAACCAGACTCCCATATATCACTGCTTCTCTGTGTAGATGCCAGATAAGTGAATTTTGGCCGGGGTCAGTCTTCGTCACCATCGTTATGAGATTTTTCTGGCTGGTCACATTGGATGATCTACCTCATATATGAGACTGTTGCTAGGGATATGTTTCTTAGTTACCAGACTGTCAAATCTTTGTCTTTGTTCTGACACAATAGAAGGGATCTCCGGTCACTACCTCCATCACCGTCTGCCGTAGTAATCAGATTTTTCTGCAGTCTGGTTGGCTACAATCTACCTACCTCCTGATAGAACAGTCTCGTTGTTAGGGATATGTTTCATAGTAACCAGACTGTCAGATACGGCTCAGATATTTGTCTGTCCTGACACCGGCGTCTCAAGCTGCCGTATTAATCAGATTTTTCTGAGCTGTAGAACAATTATGGAGGATTTTTAGCGGATTGAACCTGTGGTAAATCTATTTCTTCAGCGCAGCGTCGGCCATGATGTGGTGTGAACAGAGCCGCCGATGCTCACCGCCCCCCCCCCCCCCCCCCCCCCGATCCTCTATTATTAGACTCCGGACTCCGGCAGATAAAACTCATTATCCTGTTTGTTTCATTAAACCAATTAGACTGTGAAATTTTTCTAGAAGATTTTTTTTTTCTTTTTCCTCCCGGTGTCTGGACAAGATGGTAAAATCCAGACGGCAGCCGCGCCTGGTGCATTCTGGGAGGTTAATGGACTCTCATCACCAGTGACCTAAATCTTAACAAAAAGGAGCCGGTGAACCTGCATTCAGTGGTTACATGCCTGAGCGCCCCCTGTAGAGACAACCAGCGCCGGCAAGGAGGTGGCTGCTATATACATCTATATACACCCATCTATATACTGTGAGAACTGGTCATCTACATAGAGAGATGACCCCCCCCCCCCCCCCTAATCTGTATAGACGACCCCCCCCCCTAATTAT
>NC_079192.1:419447607-419507073 GCF_029499605.1 Hyla sarda
GTGACGGCCATCACGCCCCCTCCATAGACTTGCATTGAAGGGGTGTGGCCATGACATCACAAGCAGGGAGTGACCGTAACGTCACGAGCCTCCGCCCTGCATCGCCAGTCATTCGGCATGGAACGAAGTTCCACTGGATGTCTTGGGTGCCACAGCCGAGATCGCAGGGGTCCCCAGTGGCAGAACCCCTGCGATCAGACATCTTTGGATAGGGGATAAAATGTCTAGAGGCAGAGTACCCTTTTAATGGCTTCTACTTGAGTGTAGTGGTCATGCTCTGTCCTGTGCAGAGATCATTGGTCGGGTGGGAAGGAGGTGAACAATGCCTATCGCCTATTTACATCTATGGGAGAGTGTAGTGGTCATGCTCTGTGTCCTGTGCAGGGAGGGGAAGGAGGTGAACAATCCCTATTGACATCTATGGGAGAGTGTAGTGGTCATGCTCTGTGTCCTGTGCAGGGAGGGGAAGGAGGTGAACAATCCCTATTGACATCTATGGGAGAGTGTAGTGGTCATGCTTGGTGTCCTGTGCAGGGGAAGGAGGTGAGCTGGGTTCCGTTGCTTCCATCTTGAGGTGTTATTTCGGTATACAGTGCGCTGCGCGGCCGGTTATATGAGAAGTAGACAAAGAAACAAATAGTCATGAACTTTATAATGCAGGAACCTGTACAGAGCTTGGTAGAAGAGCGCCACCTAAAGGCCGTCTTATCATTCTATGCAGCATTGTTCTAGTACATTGCATGCTCTGCCCCTTTAAGAGAGCTGAACCTTGAAGCCTTCGCAGTAAATAGATTGTGGCGCAGGAGGGGCGGACGCTGTGTAAACTTATAATCCGCACCTATTTATTTCTACAGAGGATGAAGAGTCAGGAAGGCTGTGTGATAGTGGGCCCACGAGGACGCCATTACACCCTGTAAGTAAGTGCCCCCCGGAGATCACAAGTGCCTTCCTTAGAGCGCTCTTCCTGTTTCATCGACGTGTCATGTGATTCCTACCTCTCTGCTGATTGGCTGAGAGGTTCCGCATATGGACTATATTGTGGCCCCTGTGTTGTGCCCCCTATATGGGACCCTGGGGCTGTGGCCCTTGTGGCCCCATCACCTGCTGAGCCCATGGATGGAGCTGGTGTCTTTGTGACCTATCGTAGTGGGGATCGTCTCGAGTTATTTGGGGTGGTGGGGGATCTCCCGGAATCCTCCATCTTCCTGTAATTTTCTTTCATTTACTGGATATGAAGTTGTGATTTCTGTGGAGCAGATAATGATGGAGGAGACACCGGAGCGCGAGAGAGAGAGATAAAAATTATTAGATCATAAGGAATGCAGTCTCTTCCTCCTCTTCTTCCTCCTCCTGTGCAGTCTCTTCCTCCTCCTCCGGGTGCAGTCTCTTCCTCCTCCTCCTCCTGTGCAGTCTCTTCCTCCTCCTCCTCCTGTGCAGTCTCTTCCTCCTCCTCCTGTGCAGTCTCTCCTCCTCCTCCTGTGCAGTCTCTTCCTCCTCCTCCTGTGCAGTCTCTTCCTCCTCCTCCTGTGCAGTCTCTTCCTCCTCCTCCTGTGCAGTCTCTTCCTCCTCCTCCTGTGCAGTCTCCTCCTCCTCCTCCTGTGCAGTCTCCTCCTCCTCCTCCTCCTGTGCAGTCTCTTCCTCCTCCTCCTCCTCCTGTGCAGTCTCTTCTACCTCCTCCTCCTCCTCCTCCTGTGCAGTCTCTTCTACCTCCTCCTCCTCCTGTGCGGTCTCTTCCTCCTCCTCTACCTCCTGTGCAGTCTCTTCCTCCTCTTCTACCTCCTGTGCAGTCTCATCTCCTTCTCCTGGGCAGTCTTTTTCTCTTCCTCCTCATCCTATGCAGTCTCTTCCTCCTTCTCCTGGCAGTCTTTTTCTCTTCCTCCTCATCCTATGCAGTCTCTTCCTCCTCCTGTGCAGTCTCTTCTTCCTCCTCCTCCTGTGCAGTCTCTTCTTCCTCCTCCTCCTATGCAGTCTCTTCCTCCTCCTCTTCCTCCTGTGCAGTTTCTTCCTCCTCCTCTTCCTCCTGTGCAGTCTCCTCCTCCTCCTGTGCAGTCTCCTCCTCCTCCTCCTCCTGTGCAGTCTCATCCTCCTCCTCCTGTGCAGTCTCATCCTCCTCCTCCTGTGCAGTCTCATCCTCCTCCTCCTGTGCAGTCTCTTCCCCCGTCTCTTCCTCCTGTGCAATCTCTTCTTCCTTCTCCTGTGCAGTCTCTTCCTCCTCCTCTTCCTCCTCCTGTGCAGTCTCTTCATCCTCCTCCTCTTCCTCCTGTGCAGTCTCTTCATCCTCCTCCTCTTCCTCCTGTGCAGTCTCCTCCTCCTGTGCAGTCTCTTCTTCCTCCTCCTCCTCCTCCTGTGCAGTCTCTTCTTCCTCCTCTACCTCCTGTGCAGTCTCTTCCTCCTCCTCTACCTCCTGTGCAGTCTCTTCCTCCTCCTCCTCCTCCTGTGCAGTCTCATCCTCCTCCTCCTGTGCAGTCTCCTCCTCCTCCTGTGCAGTCTCTTCATCCTCCTCCTCTTCCTCCTGTGCAGTCTCCTCCTCCTCCTGTGCGGTCTCTTCTTCCTCCTCCTCCTCCTGTGCGGTCTCTACCTCCTGTGCAGTCTCTTCCTCCTCCTCCTGTGCAGTCTCTTCCTCCTCCTCTACCTCCTGTGCAGTCTCTTCCTCCTCCTCCTCCTGTGCAGTCTCCTCCTCCTCCTGTGCGGTCTCTTCCTCCTCCTCTACCTCCTGTGCAGTCTCTTCCTCCTCCTCCTGTGCAGTCTCCTCTCAGCCGCATGCTGAGAGTTGTAGTGTTCTAGCAGCACAGCTTAGATGCCAGCAGTGTAATGAGGGGCCCAGGCCTGTGGCATCGTACTGAACGCCCCAATCTCACAGGGACCCTTTTAGCTTTGTTCATCCTGATCTGTCTGGTTCATGAATAGACCTGTGAGATGTTCAGTAAATAGTGACAGATAAGATTACCAGAGGGCAGGAAGGAATAGAACAATGTCTGCTGACTATTCATTGTAGCTCTATGTATCAGAGCAGGGTGTCGCCCCCTATGGGCACAGTGCTGCCAGCTATGAGCCATCAGGCGGAATCATCATTAGAACATTCTCACAGAATTCTGGGGTCTAGAAGACTCCGCAGCAGTGATGGTTCTGTATATTGTTCTGTGTTCAGCACACGGGGGGTTAAAGACCGGTGAGATCCTGACGTCCGGTGAGTCACCGGCTGAGTCATATGACATCACAATGATGTCATCAGCTCCGTGTGCCGGATGATCACTCGGCTCACATAATGAAATCTAATCTCGCAATGGCTGAGAACGTCGTCAATACTGCTGTGTGAATAAGGGCCAAAGTAATCCCCTTCATACCTGACACTGTATAGTAATGTGTGGAGAATAAGAGATATGAGGGAACAAGGATCTATCTATCTATCTCATATCTGTCTATCTATCTCATATCTATCTATCTCATATCTATCTATCTCATATCTATCTATCTCATATCTATCTATCTCATATCTATCTATCTCATATCTATCTCATATCTATCTATCTCATATCTATCTATCTCATATCTATCTATCTATCTATCTATCTCATATCTATCTATCTCATATCTATCTATCTCATATCTATCTCATATCTATCTCATATCTATCTCATATCTATCTCATATCTATCTCATATCTATCTCATATCTATCTCATATCTATCTCATATCTATCTCATATCTATCTCATATCTATCTCATATCTATCTCATATCTATCTCATATCTATCTCATATCTATCTCATATCTATCTCATATCTATCTCATATCTATCTCATATCTATCTCATATCTATCTCATATCTATCTCATATCTATCTCATATCTATCTCATATCTATCTATCTCATATCTATCTATCTCATATCTATCTATCTCATATCTATCTATCTCATATCTATCTATCTCATATCTATCTATCTCATATCTATCTATCTCATATCTATCTCATATCTATCTCATATCTATCTATCTATCTCATATCTATCTATCTATCTCATATCTATCTATCTATCTCATATCTATCTATCTATCTCATATCTATCTATCTATCTTATCTATCTATCTATCTCTTATCTATCTATCTATCTCTTATCTATCTATCTATCTCATATCTATCTCATATCTATCTATCTCATATCTATCTATCTATCTATCTATCTCATATCTATCTATCTCATATCTATCTATCTCATATCTATCTATCTCATATCTATCTATCTCATATCTATCTATCTCATATCTATCTATCTCATATCTATCTATCTCATATCTATCTATCTCATATCTATCTATCTCATATCTATCTATCTCATATCTATCTCATATCTATCTCATATCTATCTCATATCTATCTCATATCTATCTCATATCTATCTCATATCTATCTCATATCTATCTCATATCTATCTCATATCTATCTCATATCTATCTCATATCTATCTCATATCTATCTCATATCTATCTCATATCTATCTCATATCTATCTCATATCTATCTCATATCTATCTCATATCTATCTCATATCTATCTCATATCTATCTATCTCATATCTATCTCATATCTATCTATCTCATATCTATCTCATATCTATCTATCTCATATCTATCTCATATCTATCTATCTCATATCTATCTATCTATCTCATATCTATCTATCTCTTATCTATCTATCTATCTCTTATCTATCTATCTATCTATCTCTTATCTATCTATCTATCTATCTCTTATCTATCTATCTATCTATCTCTTATCTATCTATCTATCTATCTCTTATCTATCTATCTATCTATCTCTTATCTATCTATCTATCTATCTCTTATCTATCTATCTATCTATCTATCTCTTATCTATCTATCTATCTCTTATCTATCTCTTTATCCTTTATCCGGGGGTCTTTGTGTAGATGAGGGGGTCCTGTCTCCTTGGCTCCGGGGCCCGTGCGGTCTCATATAAATATCTGCTTTGTGGTTCTGGAGCTTTTGTTCTCACACAAAGAAGCTGCAGAATCCACTCAGTAAACACGGCCTCACGGGGGGATTGGGACACCTCCGGGCCTCTGCTGCCCCCGGACCAGTTTGCTTCCCTTTTTGGGAATAAGGCAACAGGTTATTGTAATACAAGACTAGACACCTGCCTGTGGCCGGGGCAGTTTAGGTGCGTCAAGATATCAGGGGTGAGGTCAGTGGTGTAATATCAGCATATATCCAGTCTGTAGCGCCCCCCTGCAGTTTGTATGATGTCGGAGGGGTGATTCCAGCTTCATCCCTTCACCCATCTTGTGCCGTGTATTTGGGGGGGGGGGGGGGATTATTGAGAGGTGACTATGGTGTTTTCATTCTGTTCACTGTATGTGATCTATCCAGTCTGTAGCGCCCCCCTGCAGTTTATATGATATGGGGGGGGGGGGGGGATGTCGGAGGGTTGATGTCAGCACTTTGTGACCTGTCCAGTCTGTAGGGCCCCCTGCAGTTTGTAGTTTGGATGATTGGGGGGGGGGGGGGGGATGTCGGAGGGTTGATGTCAGCACTTTGTGATCTGTCCAGTCTGTAGCGCCCCCTGCAGTTTGTAGTTTGGATGATTGGGGGTGGGAGGGGATGTCGGAGGGTTGATGTCAGCACTTTGTGATCTGTCCAGTCTGTAGCGCCCCCTGCAGTTTGTAGTTTGGATGATTGGGGGGGGGGGGGGGGGATGTCGGAGGGTTGATGTCAGCACTTTGTGATCTATCCAGTCTGTAGCGCCTCCTGCAGTTTGTAGTTTGGATGATTGGGGGGGGGGGATGTCGGAGGGTTGATGTCAGCACTTTGTGATCTATCCAGTCTGTAGCGCCCCCTGCAGTTTGTAGTTTGTATGATGTGGGGGGGGGGGGGGATGTCGGAGGGTTGATGTCAGGACTTTGTGATCTGTCCAGTCTGTAGCGCCCCCTGCAGTTTGTCCTGTAGTAGTTGTGTGACGCTGCAGTGTTCTCTCCGTGTATCTTCTCCCGTATGTTCCCGTTTCCTCCTCTAATCCGTCTGCTCTGTTCCTTTTGCAGGTATGGCCTCTTCCTTGTACACGTTCTCCTCCCACGGCCTCCCGTTGTCCTCCTTCTGTAGCGCAAAGAAGCCAAAGTTGGAAGTGCGCCCCACCTGGGATATGACCGGATACGGCTGCCACAGCAAGGTCTACAACCCAGGCAAGAGCAGCTCCGCGTCCGGGGCAGCCGGTGCTCTCCCACACCTCCCTCCTCCAGGCGCCTTACGAGCAGACGGTCATCTTCCCCACCAGCGTGGGTCACATAGTGGTGACCTCTTCTTCCAGTAGCGGCTCTTCGGCTGCACCGGCGGGCGGTCAAACGCTCGGCGGCCCTCAGACCAACCTGATGCGTCGCAGCACGGTCAGCCTTCTGGACACGTACCAGAAGTGCGGCTTGAAGAGGAAGTGCGAGGAGCTGGACAACGGCAGCGTGCAGATCGTAGACGAACATCTTCCCATGACCCAGAACAATGCCAGCGGGGCCACGGCTGCGACCACCTCCACTGCCACCTCCAAGAACAGCGGCTCCAACAGCGAAGGAGACTACCAGCTGGTGCAGCACGAGGTCCTGTGCTCCATGACCAACACCTACGAGGTGCTGGAGTTCCTGGGCCGCGGCACCTTCGGCCAAGTGGTCAAATGCTGGAAACGGGGCACCAACGAGATTGTGGCCATCAAGATCCTGAAGAACCACCCGTCCTACGCCCGGCAGGGGCAGATAGAGGTCAGCATACTGGCGCGGCTGAGCACGGAGAGCGCCGACGACTACAACTTCGTCCGGGCCTACGAGTGCTTCCAGCACAAGAACCACACCTGCCTGGTCTTCGAGATGTTGGAGCAGAACCTCTACGACTTCCTGAAGCAGAACAAGTTCAGCCCGCTGCCGCTCAAGTACATCCGGCCGGTGCTGCAGCAGGTGGGCACCGCGCTCATGAAGCTCAAGAGCCTGGGCCTCATCCACGCCGACCTCAAACCCGAGAACATCATGTTGGTTGACCCATCCAGGCAGCCGTACCGGGTCAAAGTCATCGACTTCGGTTCCGCCAGTCACGTGTCCAAAGCCGTGTGCTCCACCTACCTGCAGTCCAGATATTACAGGTGAGTGCTGGGTATGTAAAGGGGTATTCTGTACTGAGCTGCACAAAACTACTACTCCCGAAGGTTGTCGGGTCATTATGGGAGTTGTAGTTTTGAAACAGCTGGAGGCACACTGGTTCGAAAACACAGCTCTAAGCCAAAGGGAAGGGGAGTCCTGGAGGCTGTCGGGTATGGGAAACACTGTCTTAGGCGGCATTCACATCTCGTTTTTGCAATACGGTTCCCGTATCAGGTTTTTTGTAAAACGTATGTCTCAAAACCGGACCGAACCGTATACAAACGTATATACCTCTGTACGGTTTTAAACCGTATACGGTTTGAAAGCGGATGTCCGGTTGCATATGGTTTAATAAGAAAAAAAACGGATACGGTTTTATGTTTGTCCTTAATTAAATAAAGTTCTTCTTGTTCTATTTGTGGGAAGAACTTTCGGCATGCACTGCCCTTGTGCAAACTGCAAAACCGTATTGTGCAAGCTGGATGGAACCGTACGCACATACAGGTCTGTATGGTTGTATCCGGTTTTTCACCCGGACATAAAACCGTAGTAGACTACGGTTTTGTGTACAGGAAAAAAAAAAACGGATAAAACCGTAAATGATGCAAAACGTAAACAACCGGATGCTACGTTTGGCGTACAGTTTTCAATGACTATGTCTATACATACGATTTGCAATATGGTTCCATACGGTTTTTACACTGGAACCGTATTGCAAAAAACGAGATGTGAATGCAGCCTTAGAGCAGTGGTCTACAAACTGAGGCCCTCCAGCTATTGCAAAACTACAACTCCCAGCATGCCCGGACAGCCTCCAGCACTTAGGAGAGGAGAAAAAATCCCAGTGGAGGAAACCATGGCAGGAGGCTTGCACTTCTCTTTGCTTAGAGCAGTGTTTTCGAACCAGTGTGCCTCCAGCTGTTGCAAAACTACAACTCCCAGCATGCCCGGACAGCCGTTGGCTGTCCGGGCATGCTGGGAGTTGTAGTTTTGCAGCATCTGGAGGGCCACAGTTTGGAAACCAATGTCTTCAGTGTGAGCCTGTCAGTGCATCCACTAAATGAGAGACTATAAATCGTTCCCAGAGGTGGAGGTCCCCTTTAAGAGAGTCACCTGTCCCTCGTGTTTCGGAATCGGCCGGGTCTTTGGTTGCATTTAATGTCCGCCCTCATCCTTCTTGGTGCGTTATTGGTATAGGCTTAGATACACAGCTCAATGGACTGTATTAAACATAATGGAGGAGATTTATGAAATCCTGTACAGAGGAAAAGTTGCCCAGTTGCCCATGGCAACCAATCAGATCACTACTTTCATTTTCAACAAGGCCTCTGCATAATGAAAGAAGGGATCTGATTGGTTGCTATGGGCAACTCGGAATCTTTTCCTTTACACAGGTTTTGATAAATCTCCCTCAATGGGCTTGGATACACGGTGGGCTTAGATACACGGCTAAGCAGACAGTATAACACATGATGGGCTTAGATACACGGCTATGCAGACAGTATAACACATGATGGGCTTAGATACACGGCTAAGCAGACGGTAGAACACATGATGGGCTTAGATACACGGCTAAGCAGACAGTATAACACATGATGGGCTTAGATACACGGCTAAGCAGACAGTATAACACATGATGGGCTTAGATACACGGCTAAGCAGACAGTATAACTAATGATGGGCTTAGATACACGGCTAAGCAGACAGTATCTCACACACTGTCTGTTGAGCTGTGTACCTAAGCCCATTATGTGTGATACTGTCTGCTGAGCTATGTATCTAAGCCCATCTTGTGTTATACTGTCCGCTTAGCCGTGTATCTAAGCCCATTATGTGTTATACTGTCTGCTGAGCTGTGTATCTAAGCCCATTATCACACATGATAGGATTAGACAAAGCAGCTTAATGGACTGTATCAAACATAATAGGCTTAGATACACGGCTAAGCAGACAGTATAACACATGATGGGCTTGGAAACACAGCTCAGCAGACAGTATCACACATGATGGGCTTAGATACACCGCTCAGCAGACAGTATCACACATGATGGGTTTAGATACACAGCTCAGCAGACAGTATCACACATGATGGGTTTAGATACACTGCTCAGCAGACAGTATCACACATGATGGGCTTGATACACATTGCAGCAGAAAATATCACACATGATGGGCTTAGATACACGGCTAAGCAGACAGTATAACACATGATGGGCTTAGATACACAGGTCAGCAGACTGTATCACACATGATAGGATTAGACAAAAGCAGCTACGCAGACCGTATCACACATGATGGGTTTAGATACACAGCTCAGCAGACAGTATCACACATGATAGGATTAGACAAAGCCGCTCAATGGACTGTATCACACATGATAGGCTTAGATACACAACTAAGCAAACAGTATAACACATGATGGGCTTGGATACACAGCTCAGCAGACAGTATCACACATGATGGGCTTAGATACACCGCTCAGCAGACAGTATCACACATGATGGGTTTAGATACACAGCTCAGCAGACAGTATCACACATGATGGGTTTAGATACACTGCTCAGCAGACAGTATCACACATGATGGGCTTGATACACATTGCAGCAGAAAATATCACACATGATGGGCTTAGATACACGGCTAAGCAGACAGTATAACACATGATGGGCTTAGATACACAGGTCAGCAGACTGTATCACACATGATAGGATTAGACAAAAGCAGCTACGCAGACAGTATCACACATGATGGGTTTAGATACAGCAGCTCAGCAGACAGTATCACACATGATGGGTTTAGATACACGGCTAAGCAGACAGTATAACACATGATGGGCTTAGATACAGCAGACTGTATCACACATGATGGGTTTAGATACACAGCTCAGCAGACTGTATCACACATGATGGGTTTAGATACACAGCTCAGCAGACAATATCACACATGATGGGTTTAGATACACGGCTAAGCAGACAGTATAACACATGATGGGCTTAGATACAGCAGACTGTATCACACATGATGGGTTTAGATACACAGCTCAGCAGACAGTATCACACATGATGGGTTTAGATACACTGCTCAGCAGATTCCAGGGCTGATTTGAGTCTGTCAGTGCATCCACTAAATTAATGAAAGCCTATAAGTTGTTCCCAGAGGTGGAGGTCCCCTTTAAGAGAGTCACCTGCTGGGATTGGCGCCATCCCTCGTGTTTCGGAATCGGCCGGGTCTCTGATTGCATTAATGTCAGCGCTAATCCTCCTCCTAGGTGCGTTATTGGTATAAATAGAACACAGGATAATACCGCCATACAGCGTATAGACAGCGGATAGAGTGTCCTGTCTGTGAGCGGGTAACACGAGAGGCTGAGATACACCGGCCAGAGACGTCGTCACGTACAATAATATAATATACTGTAGAGACACAGCTCAGCAGACAGTATCACACATGAGAGGCTGAGATACACCGGCCAGAGACGTCGTCACTTACAATAATATACTGTAGATACATAGCTCAGCAGACAGTATCACACATAAGAGGCTGAGATACACCGGCCAGAGACGTCGTCACGTACAATAATATACTGTAGAGACATAGCTCAGCAGACAGTATCACACATGAGAGGCTGAGATACACCGGCCAGAGACGTCGTCACTTACAATAATATACTGGAGAGACATAGCTCAGCAGACAGTATCACACATGAGAGGCTGAGATACACTGGCCAGAGACGTCGTCACGTACAATAATATACTGTAGATACATAGCTCAGCAGACAGTATCATACATGAGAGGCTGAGATACACCGGCCAGAGACGTCGTCACGTACAATAATATACTGTAGATACATAGCTCAGCAGACAGTATCATACATGAGAGGCTGAGATACACCGGCCAGAGACGTCGTCTCTTACAATAATATACTGTAGAGACATAGCTCAGCAGACAGTATCACACATGAGAGGCTGAGATACACCGGCCAGAGACGTCGTCACTTACAATAATATACTGTAGATACATAGCTCAGCAGACAGTATCACACATAAGAGGCTGAGATACACCGGCCAGAGACGTCGTCACGTACAATAATATACTGTAGAGACACAGCTCAGCAGACAGTATCACACATGAGAGGCTGAGATACACTGGCCAGAGACGTCGTCACGTACAATAATATACTGTAGATACATAGCTCAGCAGACAGTATCATACATGAGAGGCTGAGATACACCGGCCAGAGACGTCGTCACGTACAATAATATACTGTAGATACATAGCTCAGCAGACAGTATCATACATGAGAGGCTGAGATACACCGGCCAGAGACGTCGTCACGTACAATAATATACTGTAGAGACACAGCTCAGCAGACAGTATCACACATGAGAGGCTGAGATACACTGGCCAGAGACGTCGTCTCTTACAATAATATACTGTAGAGACATAGCTCAGCAGACAGTATCACACATGAGAGGCTGAGATACACCGGCCAGAGACGTCGTCACTTACAATAATATACTGGAGAGACATAGCTCAGCAGACAGTATCACACATGAGAGGCTGAGATACACCGGCCAGAGACGTCGTCACTTACAATAATATACTGGAGAGACATAGCTCAGCAGACAGTATCACACATGAGAGGCTGAGATACACTGGCCAGAGACGTTGTCACTTAGAATAAAATACTGTAGATACACAGCTCAGCAGACAGTATCACACATGAGAGGCTGAGATACACTGGCCAGAGACGTCGTCACGTACAATAATATACTGTAGAGACACAGCTCAGCAGACAGTATCACACATGAGAGGCTGAGATACACTGGCCAGAGACGTCGTCTCTTACAATAATATACTGTAGAGACATAGCTCAGCAGACAGTATCACACATGAGAGGCTGAGATACACCGGCCAGAGACGTCGTCACTTACAATAATATACTGTAGAGACATAGCTCAGCAGACAGTATCACACATGAGAGGCTGAGATACACCGGCCAGAGACGTCGTCACTTACAATAATATACTGGAGAGACATAGCTCAGCAGACAGTATCACACATGAGAGGCTGAGATACACTGGCCAGAGACGTCGTCTCTTACAATAATATACTGGAGAGACATAGCTCAGCAGACAGTATCACACATAAGAGGCTGAGATACACTGGCCAGAGACGTCGTCACTTACAATAATATACTGGAGAGACATAGCTCAGCAGACAGTATCACACATGAGAGGCTGAGATACACTGGCCAGAGACGTCGTCACTTACAATAATATACTGTAGATACATAGCTCAGCAGACGGTATCATACATGAGAGGCTGAGATACACTGGCCAGAGACGTTGTCACTTACAATAATATACTGTAGAGACATAGCTCAGCAGACAGTATCACACATGAGAGGCTGAGATACACAGCTTAGCAGACAGTATCATGCATGATAGGATTAGCTACAATTTCTTAGCGGACAGAATCACACATGACATATAGCAGAAGAGAAGACTGTATCACACATGATAAGCTTAGATACAAAGCTCAGCTTAGTATCATATTTGATGAGCTTAGATGCATAGCTCGAAAGACAGTATCACACATAAGATTATACAAATCAGCTCAACGGACTGTATCACACATGATAGACTTAGATACTCAGTTCATCACATGATGTGCTTGGATAGCCAGCTCAGCAGACAGTATCACACAAGATGGGCTTAGATACACAGCCCAGCAGACAGCATCACACATAAAGCTTTGATACACAGTTTAGCAGATGACTGTGTTGCATGTGACAGGATTAGATACACAACTCGTCCGACAGTATCACACTTAGGGTTTAGATACAGTAGCTCAGCAGAAAATATCACAGATAAGCTTCAATACCCAGAACAACATATCAACGGTTTAGATACAGCAGCTTAGCAGACCGTATCATAATGGGCTTGGGTACACATCTCAGCAGACTGTATCACACGTAATAGGCCTATATACAGCAGCACAGTAGACAGTATCACACACACGGTTTAGATACAGTAGCTCAGCAGACAGTATCACACATGACAGGTTAGATACCCAGCTCAGCAGACAGTATCACACATGACAGGTTAGATACCCAGCTCAGCAGACAGTATCACACATAAGCTTTGATACACAGTTCAGCAGACAGTATCACACGTGACAGGATTAGATACCCAGCCCAGCAGACAGTATCCCCTACAATACGGTTAGATACACCAGTGCTGCAATGCACCCTCATATTCGGACCTATATTCCGGTATTTATGTCCTTTTGGGGCTTTTGCCGTGACCTGTAACCCTCGGTGTGCCGATGCGGTCGGTCTCCTCGGAGGGGTAATGAGGTTAATCGGAGCCTCCATGCTGGCGCGCTCCCCCGCCTCCTCCTTTCCTGTCTCCTCATTGTCATGGCTGTTTGTGCTCCCTGATCACGACCGTCGCCTAATGCTGGAAAAAAAAAATTCTGCAACACAGTGCGGACTATGGCGTCTCCCCCTCCTGCTGGCAGCCATGATGGCCATGATAGATATGGTGGCCTTCCCTGAGACCTCAGTCCTATAAAATATATATATATATACACACACTACTCCTATATGGACCCCCACCATCATTGTATCAGCTTTCAACCGCCATTAATACGATAAAAATAAAATAAAAATATTGGCGTTAGTATCCCTTTAAGGTGTACAGGAGGCCTTAGTAACCGGCCCATAGCAACCATTTAGGAGATTGCTTTCATTTTCAAATCTGCTCTAAAGGCCAATCAGGTTCCAGCTTTCATTTCCCTGTTGAGTGTTTAGAAAATGAAAGCAGCCAGCTGATTGGTTGCTATGGGCAACGCTTAGATTTTCATGGCCATCCCAGGAGTGTGGCGGCCATATTTACATTGAATAGTAGCTTAGCCAGCTCTGCCGTTCTGTCAAGACCAGTGTTTCCCAACCAGGGTGTCTCCAGCTGTTGCAAAACGAAAACTCCCAGCATGCCCGGACAGCCTTCGGCTGTCCGGGCATGCTGGGAGATGTAGTTTTGCAACAGCTGGTCTAGACATAAACCCGTCACTTGTGCTCCCCATACACGTTACATGCCGTACCGCCATGCGGGGTGCGATCATAGTGTGAATTGCGCCTTAGTCTGGTCACATGGTTGATGTCTCTAGGCTCGGATACACCTGCATTGCGGTGCGATTTCTCCAGAGACATCTGCTATTCGGAGGGGTTTGATTTACGTTCCGTACCTGCGGGAAGTATTGGCGCACCCCCGCTGCCGCGTGCGCGAGCGCTGCCCAGATGGCGGCAAACATCAAAGCTTCCCTAATAAACAACGTACCCAGAAGACTGAGGGACGGCCATTATGGGAGTTGTAGTACCACCTGATAATTGACTGTCATCCAATCAGACCCCCAACCGCGGCTGTAAATACTGTATTATCACATCAATGTTCTGGAGCAGCATTACTTATTACAGATGTTCTAGATCAGTATAGAAGGGATGTTCTCGATTAGCATTGAAAAAACTTATAAAATTACAGGCATAACAATGTGTATATTATTACAGGGATGTTCTCGATCAGCGTTGTATATAATATTACAGGGATGTTCCTGATCAGCGTTGTATATAATGTTCCTGATCAGCGTTGTATATAATATTACAGGAATGTTCCTGATCAGCGTTGTATATAATATTACAGGGATGTTCCTGATCAGCGTTGTATATATTAGTGATGTTCCTGATCAGCGTTGTATATAATATTACAGGACTGTTCCTGATCAGCGTTGTATATAATATTACAGGAATGTTCCTGATCAGTGTTGTATATAATATTAGTGATGTTCCTGATCAGTATTGTGTATATAATATTACAGGACTGTTCCTGATCAGTGTCGTATATAATATTACAGGGATGTTCCTGATCAGCGTTATATATATTATTACAGGAATGTTCGTGATCAGCGTTGTATATAATATTAGTGATGTTCCTGATCAGCGTTGTATATAATATTAGTGATGTTCCTGATCAGCGTTGTATATAATATTACAGGGATGTTCCTGATCAGCGTTGTATATAATATTACAGGGATGTTCCTGATCAGCGTTGTATATAATATTACAGGAATGTTCCTGATCAGCGTTGTATATAATATTACAGGAATGTTCCTGATCAGCGTTGTATATAATATTACAGGGATGTTCCTGATCAGCGTTATATATATTATTACAGGAATGTTCGTGATCAGCGTTGTATATAATATTAGTGATGTTCCTGATCAGCGTTGTATATAATATTAGTGATGTTCCTGATCAGCGTTGTATATAATATTAGTGATGTTCCTGATCAGCGTTGTATATAATATTAGTGATGTTCCTGATCAGCGTTGTATATAATATTAGTGATGTTCCTGATCAGCGTTGTATATAATATTAGTGATGTTCCTGATCAGCGTTGTATATAATATTAGTGATGTTCCTGATCAGTGTTGTATATAATATTACAGGAGTGTTCCTGATCAGCGTTGTATATAATATTACAGGAATGTTCCTGATCAGCGTTGTATATAATATTACAGGGATGTTCCTGATCAGCGTTGTATATAATATTACAGGGATGTTCCTGATCAGTGTTGTATATAATATTAGTGATGTTCCTGATCAGCGTTGTATATAATATTAGTGATGTTCCTGATCAGCGTTGTATATAATATTAGTGATGTTCCTGATCAGCGTTGTATATAATATTACAGGAGTGTTCCTGATCAGCGTTGTATATAATATTACAGGAGTGTTCCTGATCAGCGTTGTATATAATATTACGGGAGTGTTCCTGATCAGCGTTGTATATAATATTACAGGAGTGTTACATGTTTCGGGCTTCTCCTGGCGTCGTGTTGCCGCTGATCTCCTGTTGAGCTCGGTATCGGATGAAGCGGAGCAGAGATTTGCATAGTAATAAGATTGGGGCAGTTCAGGTCTGGAAACTCATTTAATAATGGTGTGGGGGGGGGGGGAGGGAGGGGGATGGTTGACATTAACCCTTTGTGGGGTCTGATTTCCCCCAAAGGGCCGCACTTACTGTGTTAACCCTTACCTGCCTGTTTCTTCCGTTATAATGGATGTTTATTAAAGTCTGATTGTTACTCTCCCCTCCTCAGGGCTCCGGAGATTATTCTGGGATTACCGTTCTGTGAAGCCATCGACATGTGGTCTTTGGGGTGTGTGATCGCCGAGCTGTTTCTAGGGTGGCCCCTGTATCCTGGGGCCTCCGAGTACGATCAGGTGAGTGGTCCCCTGCAGGTCCTGTGTACAGAGATGTCTATTATTCCATATCACCCTGAACCAACAACGTATATTATTTACATTTACTGTATATCATGTGACCGATATCACCCGCTCCTCTTATAACGCTCCAGTACTGATATAACCTCTATATATTACATCATATGTGATGATATCAGCCGCTCCTCTTATAACGCTCCAGTACTGATATAATCTCTATATATTACATCATATGTGATGATATCAGCCGCTCCTCTTATAACGCTCCAGTACTGATATAATCTCTATATATTACATCATATGTGATGATATCAGCCGCTCCTCTTATAACGCTCCAGTACTGATATAACCTCTATATATTACATCATATGTGACTGATATCAGCCGCTCCTCTTATAACGCTCCAGTACTGATATAATCTCTATATATTACATCATGTGACCGATATCACCCGCTCCTCTTATAACGCTCCAGTACTGATATAATCTCTATATATTACATCATATGTGATGATATCATCCTCTTATAACGCTCCAGTACTGATATAATCTCTATATATTACATCATATGTGATATCAGCCGCTCCTCTTATAACGCTCCAGTACTGATATAATCTCTATATATTACATCATATGTGATGATATCAGCCGCTCCACTTATAACGCTCCAGTACTGATATAATCTCTATATATTACATCATATGTGATGATATCAGCCGCTCCTCTTATAATGCTCCAGTACTGATATAATCTCTATATATTACATCATATGTGATATCAGCCGCTCCTCTTATAACACTCCAGTACTGATATAACCTCTATATATTACATCATATGTGATGATATCAGCTGCTCCTCTTATAACGCTCCAGTACTGATATAATCTCTATATATTACATCATATGTGATATCAGCCGCTCCACTTATAACGCTCCAGTACTGATATAATCTCTATATATTACATCATATGTGATGATATCAGCCGCTCCTCTTATAACGCTCCAGTACTGATATAACCTCCATATATTACATCATATGTTACTGATATCAGCCGCTCCTCTTATAACGCTCCAGTACTGATATAATCTCTATATATTACATCATTTGTGATATCAGCCGCTCCTCTTATAACGCTCCAGTACTGATATAACCTCTATATATTACATCATATGTGATGATATCAGCTGCTCCTCTTATAACGCTCCAGTACTGATATAATCTCCATATATTACATCATATGTGATATCAGCCGCTCCTCTTATAACGCTCCAGTACTGATATAATCTCTATATATTACATCATATGTGATATCAGCCGCTCCTTTTATAACGCTCCAGTACTGATATAATCTCTATATATTACATCATATGTGATGATATCAGCCGCTCCTCTTATAACGCTCCAGTACTGATATAATCTCTATATATTACATCATATGTGATGATATCAGCCGCTCCTCTTATAACGCTCCAGTACTGATATAACCTCTATATATTACATCATATGTGACTGATATCATCCGCTCCTCTTATAACGCTCCAGTACTGATATAATCTCTATATATTACATCATATGTGATGATATCAGCCGCTCCTCTTATAATGCTCCAGTACTGATATAATCTCTATATATTACATCATATGTGATGATATCAGCCGCTCCTCTTATAACGCTCCAGTACTGATATAATCTCCATATATTACATCATATGTGATATCAGCCGCTCCTCTTATAACGCTCCAGTACTGATATAATCTCTATATATTACATCATATGTGATGATATCAGCCGCTCCTCTTATAACGCTCCAGTACTGATATAACCTCTATATATTACATCATATGTGATATCAGCCGCTCCTCTTATAACGCTCCAGTACTGATATAATCTCTATATATTACATCATATGTGATGATATCAGCCGCTCCTCTTATAACGCTCCAGTACTGATATACCCTCTATATATTACATCATATGTGACTGATATCAGCCGCTCCTCTTATAACGCTCCAGTACTGATATAATCTCTATATATTACATCATATGTGACTGATATCATCCGCTCCTCTTATAACGCTCCAGTACTGATATAATCTCTATATATTACATCATATGTGATATCAGCCGCTCCTCTTATAACGCTCCAGTACTGATATAATCTCTATATATTACATCATATGTGATGATATCGGCCGCTCCTCTTATAACACTCCGGTACTGATATAACCTCTATATATTACATCATATGTGATGATATCAGCCGCTCCTCTTATAACGCTCCAGTACTGATATAACCTCTATATATTACATCATATGTGATATCAGCCGCTCCTCTTATAACGCTCCAGTACTGATATAATCTCTATATATTACATCATATGTGATGATATCAGCCGCTCCTCTTATAACGCTCCAGTACTGATATAACCTCTATATATTACATCATATGTGATATCAGCCGCTCCTCTTATAACGCTCCAGTACTGATATAACCTCTATATATTACATCATATGTGATATCAGCCGCTCCTCTTATAACGCTCCAGTACTGATATAATCTCTATATATTACATCATATGTGATGATATCAGCCGCTCCTCTTATAACGCTCCAGTACTGATATAATCTCTATATATTACATCATATGTGACTGATATCAGCCGCTCCTCTTATAACGCTCCAGTACTGATATAATCTCTATATATTACATCATATGTGATGATATCAGCCGCTCCTCTTATAACGCTCCAGTACTGATATAACCTCTATATATTACATCATATGTGATGATATCAGCCGCTCCTCTTATAACGCTCCAGTACTGATATAATCTCTATATATTACATCATATGTGACTGATATCAGCCGCTCCTCTTATAACGCTCCAGTACTGATATAACCTCTATATATTACATCATATGTGATAATATCAGCCGCTCCTCTTATAACGCTCCAGTACTGATATAACCTCTATATATTACATCATATGAGATATCAGCCGCTCCTCTTATAACGCTCCAGTACTGATATAATCTCTATATATTAATCATATGTGATGATATCAGCCGCTCCTCTTATAACGCTCCAGTACTGATATAACCTCTATATATTACATCATATGTGATGATATCAGCCGCTCCTCTTATAACGCTCCAGTTACTGATATAATCTCTATATATTATATCATATGTGATGATATCAGCCGCTCCTCTTATAACGCTCCAGTACTGATATAACCTCTATATATTACATCATATGTGATATCAGCCACTCCTCTTATAACGCTCCAGTACTGATATAACCTCTATATATTACATCATATGTGATGATATCATCCGCTCCTCTTATAACGCTCCAGTACTGATATAACCTCTATATATTACATCATATGTGATGATATCAGCCGCTCCTCTTATAACGCTCCAGTACTGATATAATCTCTATATATTACATCATATGTGATGATATCAGCCGCTCCTCTTATAACGCTCCAGTACTGATATAACCTCTATATATTACATCATATGTGACTGATATCAGCCGCTCCTCTTATAACGCTCCAGTACTGATATAACCTCTATATATTACATCATATGTGATGATATCAGCCGCTCCTCTTATAACGCTCCAGTACTGATATAATCTCTATATATTACATCATATGTGATGATATCAGCCGCTCCTCTTATAACGCTCCAGTACTGATATAACCTCTATATATTACATCATATGTGATGATATCAGCCGCTCCTCTTATAACGCTCCTGTTCTATTATAAGAGTCTAGTATTGGGGTCAGTGGCCCTTTTAGGGTGCACTCTATATTATATTCTCATCCATGTAATCATCCGCACCATCTTTCTCCTCACAGATCCGATACATCTCCCAGACTCAGGGTCTTCCTGCCGAATATCTCCTCAGCTCCGGGACGAAGACCACCAGATTCTTCAATCGGGATGGAGACTCTCCGTATCCTCTGTGGAGACTTAAGGTATTTAATGCAAGTTCTGTGTCCGATCCTGTCCAGATGGCGGATAACAATGTGGTCGTGGGTCATGTGACCCCCGGGGTCTGAATCCCTCAAAAACCACTGGATGGTGCAGTCATGTGATATCAAAATGGACGACCTATGACCTGCAGCTGCATTGTGTACAGGGTTATGAAGTGGGTGAAAGTAGCTTGTTATGGAAGCTCCTCCCCCTGGGAGCCCACTCCGCCCCCATCAGTCAAAGGTCACATGACTTCCATTCAAGCCGGGCTATCAATGTAATAGAATCGTCACGGGGGGATAGGGGATGTGGATTGTTACTACCTCCTATATTAACATTAGATCCGTACCGGGCCCCTAAATCCATTTCAGACTCCAGAACCCTTAGATATATTTATACTCCAGGCCAGACATCCTAAATATATTCAGACTCCAGAACAGACCCTAAACTTAATGTAATTCAGACCTCAGACCTGACACCCTAAATATATTCACACATCAGTCCTCCATATCATCAGACCCAAAACCAGACACTCTTAATATGTTCAGACAAGTTCCCTATATTATCAGACCCCAGACCAGACATCCTTTGTATATTCACACATCAGTCCCCTATATTATCAGACCCCAGACCAGACATCCTTTGTATATTCACACATCAGCCCCCCGTATTATCAGACCCCAGACCAGACATCCTTTGTATATTCACACATCAGCCCCCCGTATTATCAGACCCCAGACCAGACATCCTTTGTATATTCACACATCAGTCCCCCGTATTATCAGACCCCAGACCAGACATCCTTTGTATATTCACACTCCAGAACAGACCTTTTACTTAATTCAGACCTTAGACCAGACATCTTTTATATTTTACTCCGCTTAATTTAGACCCCAAACCAGACACTCTAAATATATTGACACATCAGCCCTCCATGTTGTCAGATGCCAGAAGAGACACCCATATAGTCAAACATCAGACCCCAGAAGAGACACTCTAAATATATTCAGACATCAGACTCCTTACATTTTCAGACCCCAGACCATACACCCTAAATATATTCAGACCTCAGACACCCTGTATTCCTGACCTTAATCCGGACCACAAGCTTGGTTGAGTCTACAGGCGTTGGCTCCTATAATAATTTCAGACCCCAAACCAGACGCCTTCAATATATTTAGACATCGGACCCCTGTGTTTTCAGACCAGAGGGCAATGAAACGTTCTTTTTGTAACTTCTTTCTCTTTTTTGACGCAGACGCCTGATGACCATGAGTCCGAGACCGGCATCAAATCTAAGGAGGCCAGAAAGTACATCTTCAACTGCTTGGATGACATGGCACAGGTACGGCTGCAGGGGAGGGGGGGGTAAGATGGCAGCGGGAGGGGGGTGGATTGGTGGGCATGCTGGGAGTTGCGCTTTTGTGACATCTGGGGTCCACAGTTAGGAGGCTGCTGTTAAAGGTGGTCATCCTGGGAAATTATTCTGTGATGCAGTCCAGATTTACTTGACCGGTCCCCCTTCCCCGCCCGACCGTTCCTCCTTCCCCTCCCTGCCTGTCTTGACCATTTCCTTCTCCTCCCCACCCGTCTTGACCATTTCCTTTCCCTTCCCGTCTCCCGCCTTATACCGTTCTCATCTTGACCGTTCCTGTTCCCGCCTTATACATTCCCATCTTGACCGTTCCTGTTCCCGCCTTATACCGTTCCCATCTTGACCGTTCCTGTTCCCGCCTTATACCGTTCCCATCTTGACCATTCTTGTTTCCGCCTTATACCGTTCCCATCTTGACTGTTCCTGTTTCCACCTTATACCGTTCCCATCTTGACTGTTCCTGTTCCCGCCTTATACCGTTCCCATCTTGACCGTTCCTGTTTCCACCTTATACCGTTCCCATCTTGACCGTTCTTGTTTCCACCTTATACCGTTCCCATCTTGACTGTTCCTGTTCCCGCCTTATACCGTTCCCATCTTGACCGTTCCTGTTCCCGCCTTATAACGTTCCCATCTTGACTGTTCCTGTCCTGCAGGTGAACATGACGTCTGATCTGGAAGGCAGTGACCTGCTGGTGGAGAAGGCGGACAGGCGAGAGTTCATCGACCTGCTAAAGAAGATGCTGACCATCGACGCAGATAAGAGAATAACTCCCATCGAGACCCTCAACCATCCATTTGTCACCATGACCCATCTCCTGGACTTCCCACACAGTTCACAGTACGGCCTCTTCCTGGTGCCTTTTGGGGGGGGATGGGGGGTAGTCGGTGGCTGGGGGATGGGGGGGGTAGTCTATGGGGGTTAGTCTGTGGCGGGGGATGGGGTAGTCTGGCGGTGGTGGGATCATGATAACACATAAGGGCTCGTAATGTTACTCTGTCATCTTTCACCCTGGTCGTCCTCCACCCATGGTTTCTCTAGGGCAGTGTTTCCCAACCAGGGTGCCTCCAGCTGTTGGAGGCACCCTGCAACAGCTGGAGGCACCCTGTTTGGGTAATGCTCTATGAAGCCAAAGGGGAGGAGGGAGGGCTACACGTCTACTTCTTCTCAATGTTCTGGGACGGAACGTTTTCCGTATTCTATGAGTAAGAATTACACCTAAATGTATCTTCAGGGGGCGCCTGCGAGCTCAGACGCCCATTCATTCCCAAAAATGATGGGACCCTTCATCTTTGGGAATCAAGAACCCCGAATTGTCGGTAACTTTAGGTGGAGTTCCCCTTTTTAACTCTCTTCTTCCTCATGAGATTTTGGGTTCATTCAGTAACGTTTCGTCTTCTTCGTCTTCCCCCCTTTCCGTTTCGCCTCTCTGTTCGCTCTCCTCTCCGCAGCGTTAAGTCTTGCTTCCAGAATATGGAGATCTGCAAGAGACGGGTGAATATGTACGACACTGTGAACCACAGCAAGACGCCATTCATCACCCACGTGGCCCCCAGCACCTCCACCAACCTCACCATGACGTTCAGCAACCAGCTGAATACTGTGCACAGCCAGGTAGGTTCCCCCCTCCCCCATGGCCGCCATTATACTGCAGTCTTACATACAATCATCTAATGGTCTCTCCTCTGTTCCCAGCCCTCCGCGGCCTCTATGGCGGCCGTCGCCCAGCGGAGCATGCCCCTCCAGACTGGAGCCACGCAGATCTGTGCCCGGCCAGACCCCTTCCAGCAGGCGCTAATCGTCTGCCCTCCGGCCTTCCAAGGTGAGGACCCAATGGTTGAGCGTTTACCACAGTGCTAGACAAATCCCAGGCGCCAGGTCGGTATTTTGTCCTGATGTTTAGGTTTTTGTCAGCACCTTACAATAGGGGTTGTCCATCTTTTAAAATAAAACACCCCAAAAACTGTTTTACTTACCTCAGGTCCTGTGCTGGAACCCCTTTCTGCCTTCAGTTGGCGCTACAGTGCTCATGTAACATCGGAGCGTTGACCAGAGGCAGAATGGGGGACACTAATGATCATGACACATGAGGGGGACACTAATAACTGACATGATGAAATGAGAGGACAACAATGACTGTGACACTAGATGAGGGGGACACTAATGACTGTGACCTTAGGGAGATGAGAGGACACTAATGACTGTGACACAGGGGAGATGTGGGGACACTAATGACTGACCGTGGGGAGATGAGGGGACACTAATGACTGTGACACAGGGAGATGAGGGGACACTAATGACTGTGACCGTGGGGAGATGAGGGGACACTAATGACTGTGACACAGGGAGATGAGGGGACACTAATGACTGTGACCTTAGGGAGATGAGAGGACACTAATGACTGTGACACAGGGAGATGAGGGGACACTAATGACTGTGACACGCGGAGATGTGGGGACACTAATGACTGTGACCGTGGGGAGATGAGGGGACACTAATGACTGTGACACAGGGAGATGAGGGGACACTAATGACTGTGACACGCGGAGATGTGGGGACACTAATGACTGTGACCATGGGGAGATGTGGGGACACTAATGACTGTGACATAGGGGAGATGAGGGGACACTAATGACTGTGACATAGGGGAGATGTAGGGACACTAATGACTGTGACATAAGGTGAAAGGGGAGACACTAAAGATTGTGGGATGAGGGGACACTAATGACTGTGACACAGGGAGATGAGGGGACACTAATGACTGTGACACCGGGAGATGAGGGGACACTAATGACTTTGACACCGGGAGATGAGGGGACACTAATGACTGTGGGGAGATGAGGGGACACTAATGACTGTGACCGTGGGGAGATGAGGGGACACTAATGACTGTGACACTAGATGAGAGGACACTAATGACTGTGACACGCGGAGATGTGGGGACACTAATGACTGTGACACTAGATGAGAGGACACTAATGACTGTGACCGTGGGGAGATGTGGGGACACTAATGACTGTGACACTAGATGAGAGGACACTAATGACTGTGACACGCGGAGATGTGGGGACACTAATGACTGTGACACCGGGAGATGAGGGGACACTAATGACTGTGACACTAGATGAGAGGACACTAATGACTGTGACCGTGGGGAGATGTGGGGACACTAATGACTGTGACACTAGATGTGGGGACACTAATGACTGTGACACTAGATGTGGGGACACTAATGACTGTGACACGCGGAGATGTGGGGACACTAATGACTGTGACACGCGGAGATGTGGGGACACTAATGACTGTGACACGCGGAGATGTGGGGACACTAATGACTGTGACACGCGGAGATGTGGGGACACTAATGACTGTGACACGCGGAGATGTGGGGACACTAATGACTGACCGTGGGGAGATGAGGGGACACTAATGACTGACCGTGGGGAGATGAGGGGACACTAATGACTGTGACACTAGATGAGGGGACACTAATGACTGTGACACGCGGAGATGTGGGGGCACTAATGACTGTGACCGTGGGGAGATGAGGGGACACTAATGACTGTGACACTAGATGAGGGGACACTAATGACTGTGACACGCGGAGATGTGGGGGCACTAATGACTGTGACCGTGGGGAGATGAGGGGACACTAATGACTGTGACACTAGATGAGGGGACACTAATGACTGTGACACTAGATGAGAGGACAGTTACCGCTGATCATATGATGTGGCCTCCTGGCTCCTAGATTCATAACAATTTTTTTTTGTAATCCTCAGGGCTACAGACCTCCCCTTCCAAACATGGCGGCTACTCTGTGCGGATGGAGAACACGGTCCCCCTGGTGACGCAGGCCGCCAGCGCACAAGCTCTGCAGATCCAGCCCGGGTTGCTGACCCAGGTACGGTCATTAAAGGTGACTTTTATTACGCTTATTTATTTATTTTTCCGTCATTGCTGATCTCGCCTCTAGGGGGCGTAGTTATATTTGACGTCTATGTGAAAATGAAATTAAAAAAAAAGGGAAAACTGCGTTTTCAACGGAATAAAAGCGTGGTGTGTTTTTTTTTTTTTTTCTTCGCAGCAGGCGTGGCCCAGTGGCACCCAGCAGATACTACTACCCCCAGCATGGCAGCAGCTGGCAGGAGTGGCGGCACATACGTCGGTCCAGCACGCCGCAGTCATCCCAGATAGCATGACTGGCACCCAGCAGCTGGCAGACTGGAGGTGAGTCAGCTGTGGAGAACTACAGGAACCAGCATGAGGGAACTACTAGAATATATAACAAAATACAGATGTATCTATAGCACAGCGCCCCTAGTGGTGGCAGTTAGGACTTGCATGGGATCTGAACTTATTGTATTATGTTATTTTACCCCTTCCAGAAACACTCACGCCCATGGCGGTCACTATAATCCGATCATGCAGCAGCCGGCGCTCCTCGCGGGTCATGTGACCTTACCCTCAGCGCAGCCGCTGAATGTGGGTGTGGCTCACGTCATGAGACAACAGCCAACAAGCAGTGCTTCCTCCTCCTTCCGCAAAAAGCAGCATCACTCGGCAGTAAGGTGAGAAATAAAACTGTGTCCCTCCAGCTGTTGCAAAACTACAACTCCCAGCATGCCCGGACAGCCGTTGGCTGTCCGGGCATGTTGGGAGTTGTAGTTTTGCCACCATAACAGCTTTATGTAAAACTCGTAAATTTTCGTTTTTAATACATTTTGTCTTTTTTTTTTTTTTTTGACTCCGCCCCTGCAGAAATAGTTCCTCCTACGAGGTGTCGTCCAGCCAGTCGCACAGTTCCCCCCAGCGTTCCAAACGGGTAAAGGAGAACACGCCCCCTCGCTGTTCTGTTCCACAGAACTCCGCTCCGTGCGGCCCCTCCATTACCTGCGGCTGGGGTGAGAGCTCGGTGGGTCCCTCGCGGGTCGACCATCAGCGGCAAACGATCGTCATCCCGGACACTCCCAGCCCGGCGGTCAGCGTCATCACCATCAGCAGCGACACCGACGAAGAGGAGGAGCAGAAACACGTGGCCCCAAGGTCAGCTCCTGTACATGAAGGAATCGTGTGTGTGTGTATATATGTATGTGTGTGTGTATATGTATGTGTATATATGTGTATATATGTGTATATATGTGTGTATGTATGTGTGTGTATGTGTATATATGTATGTGTATATATATATATATATATATGTGTATGTATATATGTGTGTATGTGTGTATATATGTGTATGTATGTGTGTATATATGTATGTGTGTATATATGTGTATGTATGTGTGTGTATGTACATATATATGTACTTGGGCTCCACCCCTTCAGGCCCAGGACTAGTGCAGGTATTTGTCAGGCTCCTCCTACTCAGGCTCTGTGTGAGAAACACTATTGGCTCATTGTTTGGGTGCTTGTCAGATTGTCCTCAGTGCCCTCCATCCAAGGTTCCTCAGTGCCCTCCTTGCTGCTGTTTCCCGGTGCCCCCCTTGTGAGGACTGTCCGTTTAGGGTTCGTCCCTCCGTCCAGGTCCCCCCCCCCCCCAGTGTCCCTCTGGCCAGGTTTCCCCCTCCCCCCCAGTGTTCCTCCATCCAGGTTTCCCCCCCCCCCCCAGTCTCCCTCCATCCAGGTTCCAACCCCCCCTCCCTCAGTGTCCCCCCCCCCCCCCCCGGTGTCCCTCCGTCCAGGTCCCCCCCCCCGGTGTCCCTCCGTCCAGGTCCCCCCCCCCCAGTGTCCCTCCGTCCAGGTCCCCCCCCAGTGTCCCTCCGTCCAGGTCCCCCCCCCCCCCCCAGTGTCCCTCCGTCCAGGTGTCCCCCCCCCAGTACCCCTCTGTCCAGGTGTCCCCCCCCAGTACCCCTCTGTCCAGGTGTCCCCCCCCCAGTGCCCCTCTGTCCAGGTTTCCCCCCAGTGCCCCTCTGTCCAGGTTTCCCCCCAGTGTCCCTCTGTCCAGGTTTCCCCCCAGTGTCCCTCTGTCCAGGTTTCCCCCCAGTGTCCCTCTGTCCAGGTTTCCCCCCAGTGTCCCTCTGTCCAGGTTTCCCCCCAGTGTCCCTCTGTCCAGGTTTCCCCCCAGTGTCCCTCTGTCCAGGTTTCCCCCCAGTGTCCCTCTGTCCAGGTTTCCCCCCAGTGTCCCTCTGTCCAGGTTTCCCCCCAGTGTCCCTCTGTCCAGGTTTCCCCCCAGTGTCCCTCTGTCCAGGTTTCCCCCCAGTGTCCCTCTGTCCAGGTTTCCCTCCAGTGTCCCTCTGTCCAGGTTCCCCCCCAGTGTCCCTCTGTCCAGGTTCCCCCCCAGTGTCCCTCTGTCCAGGTTTCCCCCCAGTGTCCCTCTGTCCAGGTCCCCCCCCCCCCCCAGTGTCCCTCTGTCCAGGTTTCCCCCCCCCCAGTGTCCCTCTGTCCAGGTTTCCCCCCCCCAGTGTCCCTCTGTCCAGGTTTCCCCCCCCCCAGTGTCCCTCTGTCCAAGTCCCCCCCACCAGTGTCCCTCTGTCCAAGTCCCCCCCCCCCCCCAGTGTCCCTCTGTCCAAGTTCCCCCCCCCCCCCCAGTGTCCCTCCGTCCAGGGTTCCCCCCCAGTGTCCCTCTGTCCGGGTTCCCCCAGCGTAGAGCTTCCTTGGTCGGCCATGGGGCCTCAGACATTGGGGTCACTCCTGACCTGCTTACTGCCCCCCATGGCTGTGTGTGGGATGAGCAGGATGGGTGTTTGTGTTGTCCCTCATCTCACATACGGCGTTGTCTTCTGCCATCGCAGCCATGGCCCCTCTGTCTATTCCGGCCCCTCAGATGTTATGTGCATCACATGACCTCACCAATTAGTGACCACCATAGAAGGAGCGATGTGATGGCCATATTGGCCAGCCTGTGTCTCGTAATTAACCCTCTATGTTGTCTACTCCGCAGCCTCCCCAAGCAGCGCCGGAACGTTATCAGCTGCGTCACGGTGCACGATTCTCCGATCTCCGATTCTTCAAGCAACACCAGCCCCTACACTGCCAGTGGGCAAAAACGCACGTCCAATACCGCTGCCCATGAGACCAAATGCCAGCCGGATCTCCCCTGCTCTACAAACTCCCGCACAATCATTGTGCCACCTCTGAAGACCCAACCCAGCGAGGGGCGACTGGAATGTGAGCGGAGGCAGCCGGGTAGGTTCTGATCCTAACACTGTAGACTGGAGGGGTCCTGTGTTACTCTGGGACCAATAGTCTCGTCTAATTTGATTCTCTCTCTGCAGATACCACGAGTCACCACTCCTACAAACCCAAATCCTCGTCCTCCACAGCGGCTTCCACTACACATTCCTCCAGCAGCTCTACCACGTCAGCCACGTATCGCCAGCCCAGAGCGGTGGGTCATGCCTTCCAACAGCAGCCACTCAACCTCAGCCAGGTAAAGCATGGGGGTGGGATGGGGCCAGATATAGAAGTTGTGAAAAGCAAAGGCCTAGGGCAGTACCTGGTGTCAGGCGGTTTGGGTTCTCTGGGCCCTGTCCTCTAGTGTTTTGCGTTTCCCAGGCCACGTTCCCTGGTAAGGTCCTTGGTGTCCATTGTTTGTGTCCTAACCTTTTGATGTCTAGGGATTTGTGTCTCCCCAGGCCCTGATGTCTAGTGGTTTGTGTCTCCCCGGGTCCTGATGTCTAGGATCCCCCCCCAAGGTCCTAATATCAAGTAATTTTGTTTCTCCAGGTTCTGGCGTCAACTGGTTTGTGTCTCCCTGGTGTTTAGTGGTTGTTGTGCCCTGTTTCCTGGTGTCAAATGGTTTTCAGTCCATAGTTTCTACTAGTTTGGGTTCTCGGGTCCTTGATGTCTATTGGTTTTTGTTGTTTAGGCTTTGTTGGCCCTAGAGTTTAGTCATTTGTGTCTCCTGGGGCCCTGATGTCTAGTGGTTTGTCTTTCCTCGGGGCCCTGATGTCTAGTGGTTTGTCTTTCCTCGGGGCCCTGATGTCTAGTGGTTTGTCTTTCCTCAGGGCCTTCATGTCTAGTGTTTTATGTTCCCCTTTGCTGGTCCATGTTGTCTAGTGGTTTGTGTCTCCTGGGGCCCTGATGTCTAAGGGTTTATGTCTAGTGAATACTCGGCACCAGGAAACACATTCACTATTATCCCCTTCTATGAATTTGGTTTGGTTGCTTTTGAATTCCTTGTTGAATTATATTATTATCTGGATATCAGTGATGGATTCATCAGGTCTGATCTGGCTATCAGTGATGGATTCGTCAGGTCTGATCTGGGTATCAGTGATGGATTCGTCAGGTCTGATCTGGGTATCAGTGATGGATTCGTCAGGTCTGATCTGGAGATCAGTAATGGATTGGCCAGGTCTGATCTGGATATCAGTGATGGATTCATCAGGTCTGATCTGGATATCAGTGATGGATTAATCAGGTCTGATCTGGATATCAGTGATGGATTCATCAGGTCTGATCTGGATATCAGTGATGGATTCGTCAGGTCTGATCTGGATATCAGTGATGGGTTGGTCAGGTCTGATCTGGATATCAGTGATGGATTCATCAGGTCTGATCTGGATATCAGTGATGGATTGGTCAGGTCTGATCTGGGTATCAGTGATGGATTGGTCAGGTCTGATCTGGATATCAGTGATGGATTCATCAGGTCTGATCTGGATATCAGTGATGGATTCATCAGGTCTGATCTGGGTATCAGTGATGGACTCGTCAGGTCTGATCTGGATATCAGTGATGGATTGGTCAGGTCTGATCTGGATATCAGTGATGGATTCATCAGGTCTGATCTGGATATCAGTGATGGATTAATCAGGTCTGATCTGGATATCAGTGATGGATTCATCAGGTCTGATCTGGGTATCAGTGATGGATTCGTCAGGTCTGATCGGAGATCAGTGATGGATTTGTCAGGTCTTATTGGATATTAGTGATTGGTTAGGTCTGATCAGATATCGGTGATGGATTCATCAGGTCTGATCGGATATTGGTGATTAATTTGTCAGGTCTGATCGGCCGATTACCTAAGATAATGAGTTTCTCTCTTTGTCGTTTCTTTCACAGGTGTCTCAGCACATTAGCACGGAACGGTCTGGAAGCCACCGGAGGCAGCAGGCCTACATCACACCCACCCTCGCCCAGGCTCCCTACTCCTTCCCGCACAACAGTCCCAGCCACGGGGCGGTTCACCCTCACTTGGCGGCCACAGCCCACCTGCCCAGCCAGCCGCACCTCTACACCTACACCGCACCAGCTGCTTTGGGCTCCACTGGCACCGTGGCTCATCTAGTGGCATCTCAAGGATCTGCCCGCCACACCGCCTATCCCGCCAGCATCGTCCCCGTCAGCATGGCACCTCGGCTGCTTCCATCTCCAAGTCTTCACCCTAGTCAGTACCAGGCACAGTTCGCCCATCAGACTTACATCCCTGCGTCTCCCTCCTCCACGGTCTACACTGGATACCCCCTGAGTCCGCAGAAGGTTAATCAGTACCCCTACATCTAGATCTCTGTGGAGGAGACCGGAGGGAAGGCACAGACTATTAGAAAGATGGCGGCGCCTGCTGGCAACTTTTACACTTCAAAGGATAAAGTCGACTAACATTTCTTCCTCTTCATTTGTTGGACGTCTGGTGGCATGAGGCCGCCCAGCCAGGAGGAGAGGGGGCACCTCTGGGTACGATGGACCCTCTGGACTCCTCCACCATCTGTTGGGGGTTGGACCTTGCCCACGTTTGATTCTTGTCTCTCCTCTGGACTGTCGGGAGGGGGCGCCGGACGTTTGCCGGAGGAGCCGGAGATGCTGTATTTATTGATCTTAGACTTTTCGGATACTCGCCAGGATCTGGTGCCGTAGAGACCTAGAAGCTTATACAGAGTCTATAGAGTTAGGGATCATCATGTGACTCTCTCTAGTTTTTAATTTCTGGATTTCATTTTTAGTATCGGCAGAGACGTTGCGGTGGATTTGCACTCTGCGCCAAAGGGAGACCCCACTTAGTTTTTTTTTTTTTTTTCCCCTCCCACCCCTCACCCTAAGCCCCTCCCCTGCTTTTATAATGAGGGGGGGCGGGGTCACTCTGGATACCTCTACATTTGCACCGCTCTTAGGTTCTCGCCCTCCCCCCTCGCGTTTTAGAAGGTGGTTGTTTTTAAAGTTTTACCATGGTCGCGATTTTTTTTAAATACCCCAAAAAAAAAACATGAAAAAAGGACAAAATAAATAAATAAATTTCCGACAATAATTATGATAATAATTATTATTATTATTAAAAGGGAGGGGCACGGGAGTAAAAAAAATAAATAAATAAATAAAGGTTTTACTTTTGTGAAGAGGGATCTGGGATGTCGTGAAGGGGCCGCGAAGTAGGGACGACCGAGGCGATGTGTGGAGCAAGACGCCGGCAAGTCAAGGGAATGATGGGAAAACCGCGTGGAAACTTCCGGAAAAAAAAAAAAGGACTTGAAATGGGACACCGCTGCTAATCCCTCTCTATTCCGAGTCACTTTAATGTCTTTTATTTTATTGTAGGACGGGACGGCTCCTCCCCCTGCGCTACATTGTAGCCCAGACCCCCGGCGCACTCGGTTTTCTACGCCTTTCCGATAGATCTATGAATATATATATAAATCTATTTTGTTTTTACTTTTCAGGTTGCACAATAGAATTTTTTTTTTTTTGTATTTTTTTTCTTCCGTCGACCGAGACACTAACCGTAAAAAAAAATGTACCGGCATGTGACGTTGTGATGTCCCGATACCCGCGTGTGTATGTGTGTGCTTCCCGCCATTTTATGTCCTCCGCTCCTAGTGCCTTACAAACTGCTGAACGTCTGGTCCTCGTTGTTTCCTTAACATCACCCCACCCCCCCTCCCTTTTTAGGTTTGGTTGTTGGCCCCTCCCATCCCGTAACACTTGCGTTTGTCCAGTATTAGTCGCGCTCACAAAATGTGTGTGGGGGGGAATAAAACCTGTAATATCTACGCTGTACGGCTTTCTGTTTAACCCTTTAGCGCGGTTTTTCCCAAGCAGGGTGCCTCCAGCTGTTGCAAAACTACAACTCCCAGCATGCCCGGACAGCCTTCGGCTGTCCAGGCATGCTGGGAGTTGTAGTTTGGCAACAGCTGGAGGCACCCTGCTTGGGAAAAACTGCTTTAGCGGCAGGGAGGAGGGTCGATCCGGCGGTCGCTGTCCTTACCTGTTGTGGTTTAAATTTTTTTTTTTTTTTTAGATTTTTCAAAAATTTAATAAAATCCCAAGTTTGGGCAAAAGGCGATGTGGAGGAGCGTCTAATGTGAGCGAGATTTAAAAGGGAATAAAAGACTTGTAATTTGTGAGATTTGTCGTAGAGATTTTATTTTATGTGGTTTGTGAAGAAAAAAAAAATTTTACATTTTCAAAAAAATGCTGCAAATCCGAAAAAAATTTATATGTGCGATGTGGAGGATAGAAAGTGTCAATGTCATAGAAAATGTGAGCGATGTCTGATCACGTGTCATTATATTACTATTATATTATATCAGTGATGTCATACAGGGGGCGGGGCTGTGATCACATGTCATTATATTACTATTATATTATATCAGTGATGTCATACAGGGGCGGGGCTGTGATCACATGTCATTATATTACTATTATATTATATCAGTGATGTCATACAGGGGGCGGGGCTGTGATCACATGTCATTATATTACTATCATATCAGTGATGTCATACAGGGGGCGGGGCTGTGATCACATGTCATTATATAACTATTATATCAGTGATGTCATACAGGGGGCGGGGATGTGATCACATGTCATTATATAACTATTATATTATATCAGTGATGTCATACAGGGGGCGGGGCTGTGATCACATGTCATTATATTATATCAGTGATGTCATACAGGGGGCGGGGCGGTGATCACTTGTCATTATATTACTATTATATTATATCAGTGATGTCAGAGGGGGCGGGGCTGTGATCACATGTCGTTATTATATCAGTGATATCATACAGGAGGCGGGGCTGTGATCACATGTCATTAGATTACTGTTTTATTATATCAGTGATGCCATACAGGGGGCGGGGCTGTGATCACATGTCATTATATTACTATTATATTATATCAGTGATGTCATACAGGGGGCAGGGCTGTGATCACATATCATTATATTACTATTATATTATATCAGTGATGTCATACAGGGGGCGGGGCTGTGATCACATGTCATTATATTACTATTATATATCAGTGATGTCATACAGGGGATGGGGCTGTGATCACATGTCATTATATCACTATTATATTACTATTATATGAGTGATGTCATACAGGGGGCGGGGCTGTGATCACATGTCATTATATTACTATTATATTATATCAGTGATGTTATACGGGGCGGGGCTGTGATCACATGTCATTATATTACTATTATATATCAGTGATGTCATACAGGGGTGGGGCTGTGATCACATGTCATATTACTATTATATCAGTGATGTCATACAGGAGGCGGGGCTGTGATCACATGTCATTATATTGCCATTATATTATATCAGTGATGTCATACAGGGGGGGGGGGGGCTGTGATCATGTCATTATTACTATATTATTGATGTCATACAGGGGGCGGGGCTGTGATCACATGTCATTATATTATATCAGTGATATCATACAGGGGTGGGGCTGTGATCATGTCATTATATTACTATTATATTAGTGATGTCATACAGGGGGCGGGCTGTGATCACATGTCATTATATTACTATTATATTAGTGATGTCATACAGGGGGCGGGGCTGTGATCATGTCATTATTACTATATTATTGATGTCATACAGGGGGCGGGGCTGTGATCACATGTCATTATATTATATCAGTGATATCATACAGGGGTGGGGCTGTGATCATGTCATTATATTACTATTATATTAGTGATGTCATACAGGGGGCGGGCTGTGATCACATGTCATTATATTACTATTATATTAGTGATGTCATACAGGGGGCGGGGCTGTGATCATGTCATTATTACTATATTATTGATGTCATACAGGGGGCGGGGCTGTGATCACATGTCATTATATTATATCAGTGATATCATACAGGGGTGGGGCTGTGATCATGTCATTATATTACTATTATATTAGTGATGTCATACAGGGGGCGGGCTGTGATCACATGTCATTATATTACTATTATATTAGTGATGTCATACAGGGGGCGGGGCTGTGATCACATGTCATTATATTACTATTATATTATATCAGTGATATCATACAGGGGTGGGGCTGTGATCACATGTCATTATATTACTATTCTATTAGTGATGTCATACAGGGGGCGGGGCTGTGATCATGTCATTACTATTGACACGTTACACTTGATGGTTCCAGCCTACATTGGAAGGTATGCTGGCTACATTTCCCTCTAAGTGGCGATAGTACTGTTCGTTCTCCACACCGGATGGCACACGTCAAACATCTCGCAACGTAACTTTCATGCTGCACTGATCAAGGTTAAAGGGGTTCACTGAAATCGGAAAATAACCGCGGTCACAACTTTCTAGTGCTACGCTCAACGGTGCCTGAAACTAGTTAATGATCACAAAACACGTCCAGGGCCTAGATCAAAGGTCTCCAAACTGTGGCCCTCCAGATGATGCAAAACTAAAAGCCAACGGCTGTCCGGGCATGCTGGGAGTTGTAGTTTTGCATCAACTGGATGGCCACAGTTTGGAGACCACTGCTCTAGATTTACAGGTGTTGGATCACAGCAAAAATAAAAAATTAATAAGTGTATATGTGCCCCAAAATAACACCCTTACCCCTTCCTGTCGTCTTTTGTGCACCACTGGGGGTTAATGGATATTTCCCCCCCCCCCCTGTAACATCATTATTGGTACAGTCTGCCTCCATACAAATTGTCTTCTGCCAGACTGATCCATTACCTCAGAGCAGGGGTGTACTTTGATGGAGGTGCCTGGTTTCCATGGTAACCTTTTCTTGTCCAGAGACCGTGTAGGCCTTGAAAAAAATGCAAATAATGACCATAAAAGATTCCATAATGGCACCTGCTCATTATAATTCGTCAGAGTCACGGACATAGTGGCAAAAGTAAAGATGTCCACCCGCTCAGGGAGCGGCAGCGATTTAGTGAGGAGCACTGTTCACACACGCAGTCTGCGCTGTAGGTGTGAGCCAGGATTAGAAAAAAAAAAACAGAAGTTTCGACCAAAAACGGCACCATTTCTGACCTCTGGTTGTTCGTGGTATTACAGCTCGGCCCTATTTACCTCAATGGAACTGTGCTGCAGTACCGCACTCAACCTGAAGACAAGAGTGGCGCTGTCTCTGGAAGAAAGCCATATCCACCATAAGTTGGGGAAAAAAAACGCCATCAAGGTTGAGCGAACACTTTGCTGCATTAAAAATTTTTTTACGTCTTTAAAAATGAAAGAAGCGATCTGATTGGTTGTTATGGGCAACTGCATTACTCTTCCTCAACACAGTGTTTTCCAACCAGGCTGCCTCCAGCTGTTGCAAAACTACAACTCCCAGCATGCCCGGACAGCCAAAGGCTGTCCGGGCTTGCTGGGAGTTGTAGTTTTGCAACAGCTGGAGGCACCCTGGTTGGGAAACACTACACAGGTCTTGATATAAGTGGGTTTGGCCTTTTACATTTTTCTATAGACTCCGAGGTGACGCCTGGCGATTGTGTTTTTTTTTTTCTAATTGTTTTTTTTTTTTTTTCTAGACGTACAATTTTATGACATTTACGCATTTAAAAAAAAAAAATGTATTTACTTTTTTTTTCTTTATATGGAAACTGTATAATTTTATTTTATTTTTTTAAATGTCCACGGTGCAGTTATATTCTGTGTATCCGGTCCACAAGCGCCTGTTCACACGCCGGGATTTCATGGCGCTATCTACGTGTATTCCGTATTAAAATCCACATCCTTTCCATTCTCTTCCATGGGATTCTGCGCCAAAGTTTCATTTGCTGCCAGGATGGCGATTAATTCTATATTTAAAAAAAAAGAACGAATTTATTTTTCAGTTGCGGATATTTTTTTCAACAAAAACCTGCGCCGTGTAAATTGGTCTTTTATTTAACCCCTGACGTTCTATGCAGGGTGTAACGTCGGATCCCGCCTGCAGGTGGAGCTGTGTGGTGACATGCTGGGAGTTGTAGTTTTGCAACAGCTGGAGACACCCTGGTTGGGAAACACTGCTCTACACAGGTCTTGATATAAGTGGGTTTGGCCTTTTATATTTTTCTATAGACTCCGAGGTGGCGCCTGGCGATTGTGTTTTTATTTTTTTGCCAATTTTTTTTTATTTTTATGTAGATGCACAATTTTACGCATTTTTTTTTTTATTATTTTTATTTTTCCCCCCAATTATTATTATTTTTTAAACAAAAAAAAAACAAGTGGAATCCCAACCTAAGGCTGCGTATTCACACAGCTTGTTTCTGGTGCATTTAAAAAAAAATATATATATATTTTATTTTTTTTTATACATGAAGAAACAAAAGCAAAAGAGTTCAGCAGTTTTTCACTCAGGTTAAGTAATCAAGGGTAGAAAAAAAGCTCCCAAAAAATGGTTTACACATTGTGTTTTTGGGATAATTTTTTCATGTAAAAAAAAAAAAAAAATTTTTTTTTTTTTTTTATCCCAAAGTAGTTTATGGGAGAAACAAATTGCCATAGTCAAGCTGCAAAGAAATAAAAATAAAATACAGGAAAAAAAACACAATAGTCCATGTAAATTTAAAAATTCATATAAAATATTCATACTGCTCAAAAACCTAAAGTGAACACTAAGATAAAACATCGTAGATCTGAATGAATGAACCAGTAGTGACGGGACAATTCCCCCCATCACTATTAAGGACATCCCTGTGTCCCGAAAGATGTTTTTGGGACACATGGATGCCCCCGTTAACTCTCTGCCGCCCCGTGTTTAGTTTAAAAACGCAGGGGCCGCCGGGTGATGCCGTCGTCACAGGGTCCCGTGCGTGCGCCCATAGCAACGGAGGCGCAGAACACCGGAGCATCGAGGAGGAGGAAGACGTGCGCTGGCAGCTTGGTAAGTGACCAGCGGGACGTCATCTTCAGTGTTCTGACCACCGCTTCTCCGGTCCCGGAACTAATGCTATGGCCGGATGGGAGGAGCGGTGGTCGGAGCACTGAAGTGGGCAGTACACAGGCATACACTGTATATGGCTGGAGGCTGTATGTCTGTGGGGAACACTGCCTGCCTAATGTGGGGGGAACACTGCCTGCCCAATGTGGGGGGAACACTGCCTACCTAATGTGGGGGGACACTGCCTGACTAATGTGGGGGAACACTGCCAGTCTAATGTGGGGGAACACTGCCAGTCTAATGTGGGGGAACACTGCCAGTCTAATGTGGGGGAACACTGCCAGTCTAATGTGGGGAGAACTATGCTGCACCTAATGTGGGGGGACACTGCCTGACTAATGTGGGGGAACACTGCCAGTCTAATGTGGGGGGAACACTGCCACCCTAATGTGGGGAGAACTATCCTCCATGTCCATTTTGCTTGGGGCCCCCAAATTCCTTCAAATGGCCCTGCTCAGTAGTGTGTGTGGCCTCCACGTGCCCGTATGACCTCCCTACAATGCCTGGGCATGCTCCTGATGAGGTGGAGGATGGTCTCCTGAGGGATGTCCTCCCAGACCTGGACTAAAGCATCCGCCAACTCCTGGACAGTCTGTGGTGGATGGAGCGAGACGTCCCAGATGTGCTCAATAGGATTCAGGGGAACGGGCGGCCAGTCCATAGCATCAATGCCTTCCTCTTGTAGGAACTGCTGACACACTCCAGCCACATGAGGTCTAGCATTGTCTTGTATTAGGAGGAACCCAGGGCTAACCGCACCAGCATATGGTCTCACAAGGGGGCTGAGGGTCTCATCTCGGTACCTAATGGCAGTCAGGCTACCTCTGGCAAGCACAAGGAGGGCTGTGCGGCCCCCCAAAGAAATGCCACCCCTCACCATTACTGACCCACCGCCAAACCTGTCATGCTGGAGGATGTTGCAGGCAGCAGAACGTTCTCCACGGCGTCTCCAGACTCTGTCATGTCTGTCACATGTGCTCAGTGTGAACCTGCTTTCATCTGTGAAGAGCACAGGGCACCAGTGGGGAATTTGCCAATCTTGTGTTCTCTGGCAAATGCCAAACGTCCTGCATGGTGTTGGGCTGTAAGCACAACCCCCACCTGTGGACATCGGGCCCTCATACCACCCTCATGGAGTCTGTTTCTGACTGTTTGAGTGGACACATGCACATTTGTGGCCTGCTGGAGGTCATTTTGCAGGGCATTTTGCTCCTCCTGCTCCTCCTTGCACAAAGGCGGAGGTAGCGGTCCTGCTGCTGGGTTGTTGCGCTCCTGCGGCCTCCTCCACGTCTCCTGATGTACTGGCCTGTCTCCTGATGTACTGGCCCGTCTCCTGGTAGCGCCCCATGCAACAAACCTTCTAGCCACAGCTCGCATTGATGTGCCATCCTGGATGAGCTGCACTACCTGAGCCACTTGTGTGGGTTGTAGACTCCGTCTCATGCTACCACTAGAGTGAAAGCACCGCCAGCATTCAAAAGTGCCCAAAACATCAGCCAGGAAGCATAGGAACTGAGAAGTGGTCTGTGGTCCCCACCTGCAGAACCACTCCTTTATTGGGGGTGTCTGGCTAATTGCCTATAATTTCCACGTGTTGTCTGTTCCATGTGAAATTGATTGTCAATCAGTGTTCTTCCTGAGTGGACAGTGGGATTTCACACAAGTGTCAGTGACTTGGAGTTACATTGTGTTGGTTTAGTGTTACCTTTATGGTTTTTGAGTAGTGTATATACCCTGAGCCATAAAAAACAAAAACTTAAAATCAAAAAACACTGTCAGAATAAGAAAAACCCATGTGGAGGTAGAGTAAGGCAGTTGCCCATAGCAACCAATCAGATTGCTCCTTTCATTTTCACAGTCCTCTTTTCAAAAATGAAAGAAGCAATCTGATTGGTTGCTATGGGCAACTGCATTACTCTTCCTCAACACAGTGTTTTCCAACCAGGCTGCCTCCAGCTGTTGCAAAACTACAACTCCCAGCATGCCCGGACAGCCGAAGGCTGTCCGGGCATGCTTGGAGTTGTAGTTTTGCAACATCTGGAGGCACCCTGGTTGGGAACCACTGCTCTACACAGGTCTTGATATAAGTGGGTTTGGCTATAGACTCCGAGGTGGCGCCTGGCGATTGTGTTTTTATTTTATTTTTTTTTACAATTTTTTTTTTTTTTTTTATGTAGACGCACAATTTTACGCATTTTTTTTTTTTTATTTATTACATTTTTTTTTACATGGAAATTGCATAAATTTTTCTTTTTTTAAATATCCACGTAATTCTTTTCTGGGTATACGGGGCACAAGCGCCTGTTCACACGCCGGGATTTCATGGCGTTATCTACGTGTATTCCGTGTTAAAATCCACATCATTTCCATTCTCTCCCGCGGGATTCTGCGCCAAAGTTTAATTTGCTGCCAAGATGGCGATTAATTCTATATTTAAAAAAAGAACGAATTTATTTTTATTATTCAGTCGCGGATATTTATTTTTTTCAACAAAAACCCGCGCCGTGTGAATCGGTCTTTTATTTAACCCCTGACATTCTCCTCCGCAGGGTGTAACATCGGATCCCGCCTGCAGGTGGAGCTGCGTGGTCACAATCCGTCAGCGCGCCGCTCTGCGGTGTCTATAAAATCCGTTTTTATTTCCGTTCATTAGAATATTCAGTACATTCCGTCCTCATATAATCGCCCCCCCCCCCCCCCAGGCAGGGGGGGGGGACCGCGCCGGTTCATACGGACGTCGGCTGGGAGAATCACCCACATTCATCGTCGCCTTCCTGCTCCGCACGTGATCGGAATGTTAATCAGAACAGAACAATAATCCTGCAGATCGTTCATCGTCTGTAACCGGCGGCGACTGCAGATCATCGCAGCCAGGACACACAGGACGTTCTACGCCGCTGCGTTGTAACAAACCCTCAGCTGTGTACACAGGACTAGACTAACGAAAGGTTCTCGGCCTGTAAACGTAAGCACCGAGCACCATCCATTCACTGACAGCAAGCGGAGATCATCACGTGTAGTCTGTAACCATGGATACACGTAGGTCTGCAGAGGAGCTGAGGACACTGATGGATAGATCCCTGACACACTGTAACGATCCTCAGCAGGGTGTAGGTTTCCATTCACTGACCGGCTCGGAGTTATGGCGGACGCTTCTCACCTTCCTCTGCGCTCGGCTCATGAATATTTCAGGCTCACGGAGGCAAACAATATGAGGGTAAAAGGAAACGTTACCAGGGCGGGGGAGGGGAGCGTCCACATGACACAGCTACAACTAAACTATTCACACCCCCCCCCCCCCTGTATAGTATATGTAGGGGGTCCGGTGTGTCCTCGGCCCCTCTGTATAGTATATGTAGGGGGGTCCGGTGTGTCCTTGGCCCCTCTGTATAGTATATGTAGGGGGGTCCGGTGTGTCCTCGGCCCCTCTGTATAGTATATGTAGGGGGGTCCGGTGTGTCCTCGGCCCCTCTGTATAGTATATGTAGGGGGTCCGGTGTGTCCTCAGCCCCTCTGTATTGTATATGTAGGGGGGTCCGGTGTATCCTCGGCCCCTCTGTATAGTATATGTAGAGGGGTCCGGTGTGTCCTCGGCCCCTCTGTATAGTATATGTAGAGGGGTCCGGTGTGTCCTCGGCCCCTCTGTATAGTATATGTAGGGGGGTCCGGTGTGTCCTCGGCCCCTCTGTATAGTATATGTAGGGGGGTCCGGTGTGTCCTCGGCCCCTCTGTATAGTATATGTAGGGGGGTCCGGTGTGTCCTCGGCCCCTCTGTATAGTATATGTAGGGGGGTCCGGTGTGTCCTCGGCCCCTCTGTATAGTATATGTAGGGGGGTCCGGTGTGTCCTCGGCCCCTCTGTATAGTATATGTAGGGGGGTCCGGTGTGTCCTCGGCCCCTCTGTATAGTATATGTAGGGGGGTCCGGTGTGTCCTCGGCCCCTCTGTATAGTATATGTAGGGGGTCCAGTGTATCCTCAGCCCCTCTGTATAGTATATGTAGGGGGGTCCGGTGTGTCCTCGGCCCCTCTGTATAGTATATGTAGGGGGGTCCGGTGTGTCCTCGGCCCCTCTGTATAGTATATGTAGGGGGGCCGGTGTGTCCTCGGCCCCTCTGTATAGTATATGTAGGGGGGTCCAGTGTATCCTCAGCCCCTCTGTATAGTATATGTAGGGGGGTCCGGTGTGTCCTCGGCCCCTCTGTATAGTATATGTAGGGGGGTCCGGTGTGTCCTCGGCCCCTCTGTATAGTATATGTAGAGGGTCCGGTGTGTCCTCGGCCCCTCTGTATAGTATATGTAGTGGGGTCCGGTGTGTCCTCGGCCCCTCTGTATAGTATATGTAGTGGGGTCCGGTGTGTCCTCGGCTCCTCTGTATAGTATATGTAGGGGGGTCCGGTGTGTCCTCGGCCCCTCTGTATAGTATATGTAGGGGGGTCCGGTGTGTCCTCGGCCCCTTTGTATAGTATATGTAGGGGGGTCCGGTGTGTCCTCGGCCCCTCTGTATAGTATATGTAGGGGGGTCCGGTGTGTCCTCGGCCCCTCTGTATAGTATATGTAGGGGGGTCCGGTGTGTCCTTGGCCCCTCTGTATAGTATATGTAGGGGGGTCCGGTGTGTCCTCGGCCCCTCTGTATAGTATATGTAGGGGGGTCCGGTGTGTCCTCGGCCCCTCTGTATAGTATATGTAGGGGGGTCCGGTGTGTCCTCGGCCCCTCTGTATAGTATATGTAGGGGGGTCCGGTGTGTCCTCGGCCCCTCTGTATAGTATATGTAGGGGGGTCCGGTGTGTCCTCAGCCCCTCAGTATAGTATATGTAGGGGGGTCCGGTGTATACTTGGCCCCTCTGTATAGTATATGTAGGGGGGTCCGGTGTATCCTCGGCCCCTCTGTATAGTATATGTAGGGGGGTCCGGTGTGTCCTCGGCCCCTCTGTATAGTATATGTAGGGGGTCCGGTGTGTCCTCGGCCCCTCTGTATAGTATATGTAGGGGGGTCCGGTGTGTCCTCGGCCCCTCTGTATAGTATATGTAGGGGGGTCCGGTGTGTCCTCGGCTCCTCTGTATAGTATATGTAGAGGGGTCCGGTGTGTCCTCGGCCCCTCTGTATAGTATATGTAGAGGGGTCCGGTGTGTCCTCGGCCCCTCTGTATAGTATATGTAGAGGGGTCCGGTGTGTCCTCGGCCCCTCTGTATAGTATATGTAGGGGGGTCCGGTGTGTCCTCGGCCCCTCTGTATAGTATATGTAGGGGGGTCCGGTGTGTCCTCGGCCCCTCTGTATAGTATATGTAGGGGGGTCCAGTGTATCCTCAGCCCCTCTGTATAGTATATGTAGGGGGGTCCGGTGTGTCCTCGGCCCCTCTGTATAGTATATGTAGGGGGTCCGGTGTGTCCTCGGCCCCTCTGTATAGTATATGTAGGGGGGCCGGTGTGTCCTCGGCCCCTCTGTATAGTATATGTAGGGGGGTCCAGTGTATCCTCAGCCCCTCTGTATAGTATATGTAGGGGGGTCCGGTGTGTCCTCGGCCCCTCTGTATAGTATATGTAGGGGGGTCCGGTGTGTCCTCGGCCCCTCTGTATAGTATATGTAGAGGGTCCGGTGTGTCCTCGGCCCCTCTGTATAGTATATGTAGTGGGGTCCGGTGTGTCCTCGGCCCCTCTGTATAGTATATGTAGTGGGGTCCGGTGTGTCCTCGGCTCCTCTGTATAGTATATGTAGGGGGGTCCGGTGTGTCCTCGGCCCCTCTGTATAGTATATGTAGGGGGGTCCGGTGTGTCCTCGGCCCCTTTGTATAGTATATGTAGGGGGGTCCGGTGTGTCCTCGGCCCCTCTGTATAGTATATGTAGGGGGGTCCGGTGTGTCCTCGGCCCCTCTGTATAGTATATGTAGGGGGGTCCGGTGTGTCCTTGGCCCCTCTGTATAGTATATGTAGGGGGGTCCGGTGTGTCCTCGGCCCCTCTGTATAGTATATGTAGGGGGGTCCGGTGTGTCCTCGGCCCCTCTGTATAGTATATGTAGGGGGGTCCGGTGTGTCCTCGGCCCCTCTGTATAGTATATGTAGGGGGGTCCGGTGTGTCCTCGGCCCCTCTGTATAGTATATGTAGGGGGGTCCGGTGTGTCCTCAGCCCCTCTGTATAGTATATGTAGGGGGGTCCGGTGTATACTTGGCCCCTCTGTATAGTATATGTAGGGGGGTCCGGTGTATCCTCGGCCCCTCTGTATAGTATATGTAGGGGGGTCCGGTGTGTCCTCGGCCCCTCTGTATAGTATATGTAGGGGGTCCGGTGTGTCCTCGGCCCCTCTGTATAGTATATGTAGGGGGTCCGGTGTGTCCTCGGCCTCTCTGTATAGTATATGTAGGGGGTCCGGTGTATCCTCGGCCCCTCTGTATAGTATATGTAGGGGGGTCCGGTGTGTCCTCGGCCCCTCTGTATAGTATATGTAGGGGGGTCCGGTGTGTCCTCGGCTCCTCTGTATAGTATATGTAGGGGGGTCCGGTGTGTCCTCGGCCCCTCTGTATAGTATATGTAGGGGGGTCCGGTGTGTCCTCGGCCCCTCTGTATAGTATATGTAGGGGGGTCCGGTGTGTCCTCGGCCCCTCTGTATGGTATATGTAGGGGGTCCGGTGTATCCTCGGCCCCTCTGTATGGTATATGTAGGGGGTCCGGTGTATCCTCGGCCCCTCTGTATGGTATATGTAGGGGGGTCCGGTGTGTCCTCGGCCCCTCTGTATAGTATATGTAGGGGGTCCGGTGTATCCTCGGCCCCTCTGTATAGTATATGTAGAGGGGTCCGGTGTGTCCTCGGCTCCTCTGTATAGTATATGTAGGGGGGTCCGGTGTGTCCTCAGCCCCTCTGTATAGTATATGTAGGGGGGTCCGGTGTGTCCTCGGCTCCTCTGTATAGTATATGTAGGGGGGTCCGGTGTGTCCTCGGCCCCTCTGTATAGTATATGTAGGGGGGTCCGGTGTGTCCTCAGCTCCTCTGTATAGTATATGTAGGGGGGTCCGGTGTGTCCTCGGCCCCTCTGTATAGTGTATGTAGGGGGGTCCGGTGTGTCCTCGGCTCCTCTGTATAGTGTATGTAGGGGGGTCCGGTGTGTCCTCGGCTCCTCTGTATAGTATATGTAGGGGGGTCCGGTGTGTCCTCGGCCCCTCTGTATAGTATATGTAGGGGGGTCCGGTGTGTCCTCGGCCCCTCTGTATAGTATATGTAGGGGGGTCCGGTGTGTCCTCGGCCCCTCTGTATAGTATATGTAGGGGGTCCGGTGTGTCCTTGGCCCCTCTGTATAGTATATGTAGGGGGGTCCGGTGTGTCCTCGGCTCCTCTGTATAGTATATGTAGGGGGTCCGGTGTATCCTCGGCCCCTCTGTATAGTATATGTAGGGGGGTCCGGTGTGTGCTCGGCTCCTCTGTATATTATATGTAGGGGGGTCCGGTGTGTCCTCGGCTCCTCTGTATAGTATATGTAGGGGGGTCCGGTGTGTCCTCGGCCCCTCTGTATAGTATATGTAGAGGGGTCCGGTGTGTCCTCGGCTCCTCTGTATAGTATATGTAGGGGGGTCCGGTGTGTCCTCGGCCCCTCTGTATAGTATATGTAGGGGGGTCCGGTGTGTCCTCGGCCCCTTTGTATAGTGTATGTAGGGGGTCCGGTGTGTCCTCGGCCCCTCTGTATAGTATATGTAGGGGGTCCGGTGTGTCCTCGGCCCCTCTGTATAGTATATGTAGGGGGTCCGGTGTGTCCTCGGCCCCTCTGTATAGTATATGTAGGGGGTCCGGTGTGTCCTCTGCCCCTCTGTATAGTATATGTAGGGGGGTCCGGTGTGTCCTCGGCCCCTCTGTATAGTATATGTAGGGGGGTCCGGTGTGTCCTCGGCCCCTCTGTATAGTATATGTAGGGGGGTCCGGTGTATCCTCGGCCCCTCTGTATAGTATATGTAGGGGGTCCGGTGTATCCTCGGCCCCTCTGTATAGTATATGTAGGGGGGTCCGGTGTGTCCTCGGCCCCTCTGTATAGTATATGTAGGGGGGTCCGGTGTGTCCTCGGCCCCTCTGTATAGTATATGTAGGGGGGTCCGGTGTGTCCTCGGCCCCTCTGTATAGTATATGTAGGGGGGTCCGGTGTGTCCTCGGCCCCTCTGTATAGTATATGTAGGGGGGTCCGGTGTGTCCTCGGCCCCTCTGTATAGTATATGTAGGGGGTCCGGTGTGTCCTTGGCCCCTTTGTATAGTATATGTAGGGGGGTCCGGTGTGTCCTCGGCTCCTCTGTATAGTATATGTAGGGGGTCCGGTGTATCCTCGGCCCCTCTGTATAGTATATGTAGGGGGGTCCGGTGTGTCCTCGGCTCCTCTGTATAGTATATGTAGGGGGGTCCGGTGTGTCCTCGGCCCCTCTGTATAGTATATGTAGGGGGGTCTGGTGTGTCCTCGGCCCCTCTGTATAGTAGATGTAGGGGGGTCCGGTGTGTCCTCGGCCCCTCTGTATAGTATATGTAGGGGGGTCCGGTGTGTCCTCGGCCCCTCTGTATAGTATATGTAGGGGGTCCAGTGTATCCTTGGCCCCTCTGTATAGTATATGTAGGGGGGTCCGGTGTATCCTCGGCCCCTCTGTATAGTATATGTAGGGGGGTCCGGTGTGTCCTCGGCCCCTCTGTATAGTATATGTAGGGGGTCCGGTGTGTCCTCGGCCCCTCTGTATAGTATATGTAGGGGGGTCCGGTGTGTCCTCGGCCCCTCTGTATGGTATATGTAGGGGGGTCCGGTGTGTCCTCGGCCCCTCTGTATAGTATATGTAGGGGGTCCGGTGTATCCTCGGCCCCTCTGTATAGTATATGTAGGGGGGTCCGGTGTGTCCTCGGCCCCTCTGTATAGTATATGTAGAGGGGTCCGGTGTGTCCTCGGCTCCTCTTTATAGTATATGTAGGGGGTCCGGTGTGTCCTCGGCCCCTCTGTATAGTATATGTAGGGGGGTCCGGTGTGTCCTCGGCCCCTCTGTATAGTATATGTAGAGGGGTCCGGTGTATCCTCGGCCCCTCTGTATAGTATATGTAGGGGGGTCCGGTGTGTCCTCGGCCCCTCTGTATAGTATATGAAGGGGGGTCCGGTGTGTCCTCGGCCCCTCTGTATAGTATATGTAGGGGGGTCCGGTGTGTCCTCGGCCCCTCTGTATGGTATATGTAGGGGGTCCGGTGTATCCTCGGCCCCTCTGTATAGTATATGTAGGGGGTCCGGTGTATCCTCGGCCCCTCTGTATAGTATATGTAGGGGGGTCCGGTGTGTCCTCGGCCCCTCTGTATAGTATATGTAGGGGGTCCGGTGTATCCTCGGCCCCTCTGTATAGTATATGTAAAGGGGTCCGGTGTGTCCTCGGCCCCTCTGTATAGTATATGTAGGGGGGTCCGGTGTGTCCTCGGCCCCTCTGTATAGTATATGTAGGGGGCTCCGGTGTGTCCTCGGCCCCTCTGTATAGTATATGTAGGGGGTCCGGTGTGTCCTCGGCCCCTCTGTATAGTATATGTAGGGGGTCCGGTGTATCCTCAGCCCCTCTGTATAGTATATGTAGGGGGGTCCGGTGTGTCCTCGGCCCCTCTGTATAGTATATGTAGGGGGGTCCGGTGTGTCCTCGGCCCCTCTGTATAGTATATGTAGGGGGGTCCGGTGTGTCCTCGGCTCTTCTGTATAGTATATGTAGGGGGGTCCGGTGTGTCCTCGGCTCCTCTGTATAGTATATGTAGGGGGGTCCGGTGTGTCCTCGGCCCCTCTGTATAGTATATGTAGGGGGGTCCGGTGTGTCCTCGGCCCCTCTGTATAGTATATGTAGGGGTCCGGTGTGTCCTCGGCCCCTCTGTATAGTATATGTAGGGGGGTCCGGTGTGTCCTCGGCCCCTATGTATAGTGTATGTAGGGGGTCCGGTGTGTCCTCGGCCCCTCTGTATAGTGTATGTAGGGGGGTCCGGTGTGTCCTCGGCCCCTCTGTATAGTATATGTAGGGGGGTCCGGTGTGTCCTCGGCCCCTCTGTATAGTATATGTAGGGGGGTCCGGTGTGTCCTCGGCCCCTCTGTATAGTATATGTAGGGGGTCCGGTGTGTCCTCGGCCCCTCTGTATAGTATATGTAGGGGGGTCCGGTGTGTCCTCGGCCCCTCTGTATGGTATATGTAGGGGGGTCCGGTGTGTCCTCGGCCCCTCTGTATAGTATATGTAGGGGGTCCGGTGTGTCCTCGGACCCTCTGTATAGTATATGTAGGGGGGTCCGGTGTGTCTTGGGCCCCTCTGTATAGTATATGTAGGGGGGTCCGGTGTGTCCTCGGCCCCTCTGTATAGTATATGTAGGTGGGTCCGGTGTGTCCTCGGCTCCTCTGTATAGTATATGTAGGGGGGTCCGGTGTGTCCTCGGCCCCTCTGTGTATAGTATATGTAGGGGGTCCGGTGTGTCCTCGGCCCCTCTGTATAGTGTATGTAGGGGGTCCGGTGTGTCCTCGGCCCCTCTGTATAGTATATGTAGAGGGGTCCGGTGTGTCCTCGGCTCCTCTGTATAGTATATGTAGGGGGGTCCGGTGTGTCCTCGGCCCCTCTGTATAGTATATGTAGGGGAACCGGTGTGTCCTCGGCCCCTCTGTATAGTATATGTAGGGGGTCCGGTGTATCCTCGGCCCCTCTGTATAGTATATGTAGGGGGTCCGGTGTGTCCTCTGCCCCTCTGTATAGTATATGTAGGGGGGCCGGTGTGTCCTCGGCCCCTCTGTATAGTGTATGTAGGGGGGTCCGGTATGTCCTCTGCCCCTCTGTATAGTATATGTATGGGGGTCCGGTGTGTCCTCGGCCCCTCTGTATAGTATATGTAGGGGGGTCCGGTGTGTCCTCGGCCCCTCTGTATAGTATATGTAGGGGGGTCCGGTGTATCCTCGGCCCCTCTGTATAGTATATGTAGGGGGTCCGGTGTGTCCTCGGCCCCTCTGTATAGTATATGTAGGGGGGTCCGGTGTGTCCTCGGCCCCTCTGTATAGTATATGTAGGGGGGTCCGGTGTGTCCTCGGCCCCTCTGTATAGTATATGTAGGGGGGTCCGGTGTGTCCTCGGCCCCTCTGTATAGTATATGTAGGGGGGTCCGGTGTGTCCTCGGCCCCTCTGTATAGTATATGTAGGGGGTCCGGTGTATCCTCGGCCCCTCTGTATAGTATATGTAGGGGGGTCCGGTGTGTCCTCGGCCCCTCTGTATAGTATATGTAGGGGGGTCCGGTGTGTCCTCGGCCCCTCTGTATAGTATATGTAGGGGGGTCCGGTGTGTCCTCAGCCCCTCTGTATAGTATATGTAGGGGGGTCCGGTGTGTCCTCGGCCCCTCTGTATAGTATATGTAGGGGGTCCGGTGTATCCTCGGCCCCTCTGTATAGTATATGTAGGGGGGTCCGGTGTGTCCTCGGCCCCTCTGTATAGTATATGTAGGGGGTCCGGTGTATCCTCGGCCCCTCTGTATAGTATATGTAGGGGGGTCCGGTGTGTCCTCGGCCCCTCTGTATAGTATATGTAGGGGGGTCCGGTGTGTCCTCGGCCCCTCTGTATAGTATATGTAGGGGGTCCGGTGTATCCTCGGCCCCTCTGTATAGTATATGTAGGGGGGTCCGGTGTGTCCTCGGCCCCTCTGTATAGTATATGTAGGGGGTCCGGTGTGTCCTCGGCTCCTTTGTATAGTATATGTAGGGGGGTCCGGTGTGTCCTCGGCTCCTCTGTATAGTATATGTAGGGGGGTCCGGTGTGTCCTAGGCCCCTCTGTATTGTATATGTAGGGGGGTCCGGTGTGTCCTCGGCCCCTCTGTATAGTATATGTAGGGGGGGTCCGGTGTGTCCTCGGCCCCTCTTTATAGTATATGTAGGGGGTCCGGTGTATCCTCGGCCCCTCTGTATAGTATATGTAGGGGTTCTGGTGTATCCTCGGCCCCTCTGTATAGTATATGTAGGGGGGTCCGGTGTGTCCTCGGCCCCTCTGTATAGTATATGTAGGGGGTCCGGTGTATCCTCGGCCCCTCTGTATAGTATATGTAGGGGGGTCCGGTGTGTCCTCGGCCCCTCTGTATAGTATATGTAGGGGGGTCCGGTGTGTCCTCAGCTCCTCTGTATAGTGTATGTAGGGGGCTCCGGTGTGTCCTCGGCCCCTCTGTATAGTATATGTAGGGGGGTCTGGTGTGTCCTCGGCTCCTCTGTATAGTAGATGTAGGGGGGTCCGGTGTGTCCTCGGCCCCTCTGTATAGTATATGTAGGGGGGTCCGGTGTGTCCTCGGCCCCTCTGTATAGTATATGTAGGGGGGTCCGGTGTGTCCTCGGCCCCTCTGTATAGTATATGTAGGGGGTCCGGTGTATCCTTGGCCCCTCTGTATAGTATATGTAGGGGGGTCCGGTGTATCCTCGGCCCCTCTGTATAGTATATGTAGGTGGGTCCGGTGTGTCCTCGGCCCCTCTGTATAGTATATGTAGGGGGTCCGGTGTGTCCTCGGCCCCTCTGTATAGTATATGTAGGGGGGTCCGGTGTGTCCTCGGCCCCTCTGTATAGTATATGTAGAGGGGTCCGGTGTGTCCTCGGCTCCTCTTTATAGTATATGTAGGGGGTCCGGTGTGTCCTCGGCCCCTCTGTATAGTATATGTAGGGGGGTCCGGTGTGTCCTCGGCCCCTCTGTATAGTATATGTAGAGGGGTCCGGTGTATCCTCGGCCCCTCTGTATAGTATATGTAGGGGGTCCGGTGTATCCTCGGCCCCTCTGTATAGTATATGTAGGGGGTCCGGTGTGTCCTCTGCCCCTCTGTATAGTATATGTAGGGGGGTCCGGTGTGTCCTCGGCCCCTCTGTATAGTGTATGTAGGGGGGTCCGGTCTGTCCTCGGCCCCTCTGTATGGTATATGTAGGGGGGTCCGGTGTGTCCTCGGCCCCTCTGTATAGTATATGTAGGGGGGTCCGGTGTGTCCTCGGCCCCTCTGTATAGTATATGTAGGGGTGTCCGGTGTGTCCTCGGCCCCTCTGTATAGTATATGTAGGGGGGTCCGGTGTGTCCTCGGCCCCTCTGTATAGTATATGTAGGGGTGTCCGGTGTGTCCTCGGCCCCTCTGTATAGTATATGTAGGGGGGTCCGGTGTGTCCTCGGCCCCTCTGTATAGTATATGTAGGGGAGTCCGGTGTGTCCTCGGCCCCTCTGTATAGTATATGTAGGGGGGTCCGGTGTGTCCTCGGCCCCTCTGTATAGTATATGTAGGGGGGTCCGGTGTGTCCTCGGCCCCTCTGTATAGTATATGTAGGGGGGTCCGGTGTATCCTCGGCCCCTCTGTATAGTATATGTAGGGGGTCCGGTGTATCCTCGGCCCCTCTGTATAGTATATGTAGGGGGGTCCGGTGTGTCCTCGGCCCCTCTGTATAGTATATGTAGGGGGGTCCGGTGTGTCCTCGGCCCCTCTGTATAGTATATGTAGGGGGGTCCGGTGTGTCCTCAGCTCCTCTGTATAGTGTATATAGGGGGGTCCGGTGTGTCCTCGGCCCCTCTGTATAGTATATGTAGGGGGGTCCGGTGTGTCCTCGGCCCCTCTGTATAGTATATGTAGGGGGTCCGGTGTATCCTCGGCCCCTCTGTATAGTATATGTAGGGGGGTCCGGTGTGTCCTCGGCCCCTCTGTATAGTATATGTAGGGGGGTCCGGTGTGTCCTCGGCCCCTCTGTATAGTATATGTAGGGGGGTCCGGTGTGTCCTCGGCCCCTCTGTATGGTATATGTAGGGGGTCCGGTGTATCCTCGGCCCCTCTGTATAGTATATGTAGGGGGTCCGGTGTATCCTCGGCCCCTCTGTATAGTATATGTAGGGGGGTCCGGTGTGTCCTCGGCCCCTCTGTATAGTATATGTAGGGGGTCCGGTGTATCCTCGGCCCCTCTGTATAGTATATGTAAAGGGGTCCGGTGTGTCCTCGGCTCCTCTGTATAGTATATGTAGGGGGGTCCGGTGTGTCCTCGGCCCCTCTGTATAGTATATGTAGGGGGCTCCGGTGTGTCCTCGGCCCCTCTGTATAGTATATGTAGGGGGTCCGGTGTGTCCTCGGCCCCTCTGTATAGTATATGTAGGGGGTCCGGTGTATCCTCAGCCCCTCTGTATAGTATATGTAGGGGGGTCCGGTGTGTCCTCGGCCCCTCTGTATAGTATATGTAGGGGGGTCCGGTGTGTCCTCGGCCCCTCTGTATAGTATATGTAGGGGGTCCGGTGTGTCCTCGGCCCCTCTGTATAGTATATGTAGGGGGGTCCTGTGTGTCCTCGGCTCCTCTGTATAGTATATGTAGGGGGGTCCGGTGTGTCCTCGGCTCTTCTGTATAGTATATGTAGGGGGGTCCGGTGTGTCCTCGGCTCCTCTGTATAGTATATGTAGGGGGGTCCGGTGTGTCCTCGGCCCCTCTGTATAGTATATGTAGGGGGGTCCGGTGTGTCCTCGGCCCCTCTGTATAGTATATGTAGGGGGTCCGGTGTGTCCTCGGCCCCTCTGTATAGTATATGTAGGGGGGTCCGGTGTGTCCTCGGCCCCTCTGTATAGTGTATGTAGGGGGTCCGGTGTGTCCTCGGCCCCTCTGTATAGTATATGTAGGGGGGTCCGGTGTGTCCTCGGCCCCTCTGTATAGTATATGTAGGGGGGTCCGGTGTGTCCTCGGCCCCTCTGTATAGTATATGTAGGGGGGTCCGGTGTGTCCTCGGCCCCTCTGTATAGTATATGTAGGGGGTCCGGTGTGTCCTCGGCCCCTCTGTATAGTATATGTAGGGGGGGTCCGGTGTGTCCTCGGCCCCTCTGTATGGTATATGTAGGGGGGTCCGGTGTGTCCTCGGCCCCTCTGTATAGTATATGTAGGGGGTCCGGTGTGTCCTCGGACCCTCTGTATAGTATATGTAGGGGGGTCCGGTGTGTCTTGGGCCCCTCTGTATAGTATATGTAGGGGGGTCCGGTGTGTCCTCGGCCCCTCTGTATAGTATATGTAGGGGGGTCCGGTGTGTCCTCGGCCCCTCTTTATAGTATATGTAGGGGGGTCCGGTGTGTCCTCGGCCCCTCTGTATAGTATATGTAGGGGGGTCCGGTGTGTCCTCGGCTCCTCTGTATAGTATATGTAGGGGGGTCCGGTGTGTCCTCGGCCCCTCTGTGTATAGTATATGTAGGGGGTCCGGTGTGTCCTCGGCCCCTCTGTATAGTGTATGTAGGGGGTCCGGTGTGTCCTCGGCCCCTCTGTATAGTATATGTAGAGGGGTCCGGTGTGTCCTCGGCTCCTCTGTATAGTATATGTAGGGGGGTCCGGTGTGTCCTCGGCCCCTCTGTATAGTATATGTAGGGGAACCGGTGTGTCCTCGGCCCCTCTGTATAGTATATGTAGGGGGGTCCGGTGTGTCCTCGGCCCCTCTGTATAGTGTATGTAGGGGGTCCGGTGTGTCCTCGGCCCCTCTGTATAGTATATGTAGGGGGGTCCGGTGTGTCCTCGGCCCCTCTGTATAGTATATGTAGGGGGGTCCGGTGTGTCCTCGGCCCCTCTGTATAGTATATGTAGGGGGTCCGGTGTATCCTCGGCCCCTCTGTATAGTATATGTAGGGGGGTCCGGTGTGTCCTCGGCCCCTCTGTATAGTATATGTAGGGGGGTCCGGTGTGTCCTCGGCCCCTCTGTATAGTATATGTAGGGGGGTCCGGTGTGTCCTCAGCCCCTCTGTATAGTATATGTAGGGGGGTCCGGTGTGTCCTCGGCCCCTCTGTATAGTATATGTAGGGGGTCCGGTGTATCCTCGGCCCCTCTGTATAGTATATGTAGGGGGGTCCGGTGTGTCCTCGGCCCCTCTGTATAGTATATGTAGGGGGTCCGGTGTATCCTCGGCCCCTCTGTATAGTATATGTAGGGGGGTCCGGTGTGTCCTCGGCCCCTCTGTATAGTATATGTAGGGGGGTCCGGTGTGTCCTCGGCCCCTCTGTATAGTATATGTAGGGGGTCCGGTGTATCCTCGGCCCCTCTGTATAGTATATGTAGGGGGGTCCGGTGTGTCCTCGGCCCCTCTGTATAGTATATGTAGGGGGTCCGGTGTGTCCTCGGCTCCTTTGTATAGTATATGTAGGGGGGTCCGGTGTGTCCTCGGCTCCTCTGTATAGTATATGTAGGGGGGTCCGGTGTGTCCTAGGCCCCTCTGTATTGTATATGTAGGGGGGTCCGGTGTGTCCTCGGCCCCTCTGTATAGTATATGTAGGGGGGGTCCGGTGTGTCCTCGGCCCCTCTTTATAGTATATGTAGGGGGTCCGGTGTATCCTCGCCCCTCTGTATAGTATATGTAGGGGTTCTGGTGTATCCTCGGCCCCTCTGTATAGTATATGTAGGTGGGTCCGGTGTATCCTCGGCCCCTCTGTATAGTATATGTAGGGGGGTCCGGTGTGTCCTCGGCCCCTCTGTATAGTATATGTAGGGGGTCCGGTGTATCCTCGGCCCCTCTGTATAGTATATGTAGGGGGGTCCGGTGTGTCCTCGGCCCCTCTGTATAGTATATGTAGGGGGGTCCGGTGTGTCCTCAGCTCCTCTGTATAGTGTATGTAGGGGGCTCCGGTGTGTCCTCGGCCCCTCTGTATAGTATATGTATGGGGTCCGGTGTGTCCTCGGCCCCTCTGTATAGTATATGTAGGGGGTCCGGTGTATCCTCAGCCCCTCTGTATAGTATATGTAGGGGGGTCCGGTGTGTCCTCGGCCCCTCTGTATAGTATATGTAGGGGGGTCCGGTGTGTCCTCAGCCCCTCTGTATAGTATATGTAGGGGGGTCCGGTGTGTCCTCGGCTCCTCTGTATAGTATATGTAGGGGGGTCCGGTGTGTCCTCGGCCCCTCTGTATAGTATATGTAGGGGGGTCCGGTGTGTCCTCGGCCCCTCTATATAGTATATGTAGGGGGTCCGGTGTGTCCTCGGCCCCTCTGTATAGTATTTGAGGGGGGTCCGGTGTGTCCTCGGCCCCTCTGTATAGTGTATGTAGGGGGTCCGGTGTGTCCTCGGCCCCTCTGTATAGTGTATGTAGGGGGGTCCGGTGTGTCCTCGGCCCCTCTGTATAGTATATGTAGGGGGGTCCGGTGTGTCCTCGGCCCCTCTGTATAGTATATGTAGGGGGGTCCGGTGTGTCCTCGGCCCCTCTGTATAGTATATGTAGGGGGTCCGGTGTGTCCTCGGCCCCTCTGTATAGTATATGTAGGGGGTCCAGTTTGTCCTCGGCCCCTCTGTATAGTATATGTAGGGGGGTCCGGTGTGTCCTCGGCCCCTCTGTATAGTATATGTAGGGGGGTCCGGTGTGTCCTCGGCCCCTCTGTATAGTATATGTAGGGGGGTCCGGTGTATCCTCGGCCCCTCTGTATAGTATATGTTGGGGGGTCTGGTGTGTCCTCGGCCCCTCTGTATAGTATATGTAGGGGGGTCCGGTGTGTCCTCGGCTCCTCTGTATAGTATATGTAGGGGGTCCGGTGTGTCCTCGGCCCCTCTGTATAGTATATGTAGGGGGGTCAGGTGTATCCTCAGCCCCTCTGTATGGTATATGTAGGGGGGTCCGGTGTGTCCTCGGCCCCTCTGTATAGTGTATGTAGGGGGTCCGATGTGTCCTCGGCTCCTCTGTATAGTGTATGTAGGGGGTCCGGTGTGTCCTCGGCCCCTCTGTATAGTATATGTAGGGGGGTCCGGTGTGTCCTCGGCCCCTCTGTATAGTATATGTAGGGGGTCCGGTGTGTCTTTGGCCCCTCTGTATAGTATATGTAGGGGGGTCTGGTGTATCCTCGGCCCCTCTGTATAGTATATGTAGGGGGGTCCGGTGTGTCCTCGGCCCCTCTGTATAGTGTATGTAGGGGGTCCGATGTGTCCTCGGCTCCTCTGTATAGTATATGTAGGGGGGTCCGGTGTGTCCTCGGCCCCTCTGTATAGTATATGTAGGGGGGTCTGGTGTATCCTCGGCTTCTCTGTATAGTATATGTAGGGGGGTCCGGTGTGTCCTTGGCCCCTCTTTATAGTATATGTAGGGGGGTCCGGTGTGTCCTTGGCCCCTCTTTATAGTGTATGTAGGGGGGGGTCTCCTGTGTCCTCGGCACCTTTGTATAGTATATGTAGGGGGGTCCGGTGTGTCCTTGGCCCCTCTTTATAGTATACGTAGGGGGGTCCGGTGTGTCCTCGGCCCCTCTGTATAGTATATGTAGGGGGGTCCGGTGTGTCCTCGGCCCCTCTTTATAGTATATGTAGGGGGGTCCGGTGTGTCCTTGGCCCCTCTTTATAGTATTTGTAGGGGGGTCCGGTGTGTCCTTGGCCCCTCTTTATAGTATATGTAGGGGGGTCCGGTGTGTCCTTGGCCCCTCTGTATAGTATATGTAGGGGGTCCGGTGTGTCCTCGGCCCCTCTGTATAGTGTATGTAGGGGGGTCCGGTGTGTCCTCGGCCCCTCTTTATAGTATATGTAGGGGGGTCCGGTGTGTCCTTGGCCCCTCTTTATAGTATATGTAGGGGGGTCCGGTGTGTCCTTGGCCCCTCTTTATAGTATATGTAGGGGGGTCCGGTGTGTCCTTGGCCCCTCTTTATAGTATATGTAGGGGGGTCCGGTGTGTCCTTGGCCCCTCTTTATAGTGTATGTAGGGGGGGGTCTCCTGTGTCCTCGGCCAATTGTACAGATGTACCTAATAAAGTGGCCAGGGAGTGTACCTTGTGTTGGGGTCTCCTGTCCCCAGAACTGTATCTCCTAAAGCTGTAATTCTCCGCTTGGCCTCTAGATGTCTACCGTCCATCACGTATTTATGTACTTCTCACCGTGGCCGGTAGATGTCTCTCGTCCTCCTCCTCCTTCAGCTGTAATTTCCATCTTGGCCTCTAGATGTCCCCCGCCACTCCTGTCTCTTCGCTTTGTCTCATCCCTTCTCCAGTATGTGCAGTACCCGCGCCTGGCCGCCAGGTGTCCCCCCTCTTACCCCCGGGGACCGAGCAGCGGACGGAGGGGAAGCGGCTGCTGCAGCGGCTCGGTGTGCAGCAGGGCCGACCCCGGGATGCTGCCGCCATCTCCTCCCCGGTAACCGCAGTGCTGGGGCCATGGACCGGGGACTGCGAGGAGCTCCGGCCGCCTGCACCATCCTCATCCTGTGGATCGGGCTGCAGCTGCACCGGGGGATGACGGAAGGTGAGTGCGGAATAGGCGGGGGAGGGGAGGAGGATGGGGACCCCCAGATCTGCCCCCCGGATATAACCCCCCTATCTACTGACCCCCCAGATATCACCCCCCGATCAACTGACTCCCCCAGACATCACCCCCGATCTACTGACCCCCCCGGATATCACCCCCGATCTACTGACCCCCCCAGATATCACCCCCGATCTACTGACTCCCCCAGATATCACCCCCGATCTACTGACCCCCTAGACATCACCCCCGATCTACTGACCCCCCGGATATCACCCCCGATCTACTGACCCCCCCAGATATCACCCCCTGATCTACTGACCCCCCAGATATCACCCCCCGAACTACTGACTCCCCGGATATCACCCCCCGATCTACTGACCCCCCAGATATCACCCCCTGATCTACAGACCCCCCAGATATCACCCCCCCCGATCTACTGACCCCCAGATATCACCCCCCCCGATCTACTGACCCCCCGGATATCACCCCCCGATCTACTGACCCCCCCCGGATATCACCCCCCGATCTACTGACCCCCCCCGAATATCACCCCCCGATCTACAGACCCCCCAGATATCACCCCCCCCGATCTACTGACCCCCAGATATCACCCCCCCGATCTACTGACCCCCCAGATATCACCCCCCGATCTACTGACCCCCCGGATATCACCCCGATCTACTGACCCCCCGGATATCACCCCCGATCTACTGACCCCCCCAGATATCACCCCCTGATCTACTGACCCCCCAGATATCACCCCCCGAACTACTGACTCCCCGGATATCACCCCCCGATCTACTGACCCCCCAGATATCACCCCCCGATCTACAGACCCCCCAGATATCACCCCCCCGATCTACTGACCCCCAGATATCACCCCCCGATCTACTGACCCCCAGATATCACCCCCCCCCCCCCGATCTACTGACCCCCCGGATATCACCCCCCGATCTACTGACCCCCCCCCGGATATCACCCCCCGATCTACTGACCCCCCAGACATCACCCCCCGATCTACTGACCCCCTAGACATCACCCTCCGATCTACTGACCCCCCCAGATATCACCCCCCGATCTACTGACCCCCCAGATATCACCCCCGATCTACTGACCCCCCAGATATCACCCCCGATCTACTGACCCCCCAGATATCACCCCCGATCTACTGACCCCCCAGATATCACCCCCGATCTACTGACCCCCCAGATATCACCCCCGATCTACTGACCCCCCAGATATCACCCCCGATCTACTGACCCCCCAGATATCACCCCCTATCTACTGACCCCCCCCCAGATATCACCCCCCGATCTACTGACCCCCTAGACATCACCCCCGATCTACTGACCCCCTAGACATCACCCCCGATCTACTGACCCCCCCAGATATCACCCCCCGATCTACTGACCCCCCCAGATATCACCCCCCGATCTACTGACCCCCCCAGATATCACCCCCCGATCTACTGACCCCCCCAGATATCACCCCCCGATCTACTGACCCCCCCAGATATCACCCCCCGATCTACTGACTCCCCGGATATCACCCCCCGAACTACTGACTCCCCAGATATCACCCCCCGATCTACAGACCCCCCAGATATCACCCCCCCCGATCTACTGACCCCCAGATATCACCCCCCTGATCTACTGACCCCCAGATATCACCCCCCCCCGATCTACTGACCCCCTAGACATCACCCCCCGATCTACTGACCCCCTAGACATCACCCCCCGATCTACTGACCCCCCAGATATCACCCCCCCAAACTTCTGACCCCCCAGATATCACCCCCCCCAAACTTCTGACCCCCCAGATACCCCCCCCAGATCTACTGACCCCCCCCCCCAGATATCACACCCAATTTACTGACCCCCCCAGATATCACACCCGATCTACTGACCCCCCCCCCCCCAGATATCACACCCGATCTACTGACCCCCCCAGATATCACACCCGATCTACTGACCCCCCAGATATCATCCCCCAATCTACTGACCCACCAGATATCACCTCATGATCTACTGACCCCCCAGATATCAACCCCCGATCTACTCGCCCCCCCCCCCCCCCCCCCAGGATGGATGGTGTTTCTTCTGATGCCCCACAGTGGGTACCATTCATCTTAGTGCCACTGGGGCGGGTGTTGTTGGGCCTGATGCCCCCTGGGTGAATGTTGTTGGCCCTGATGTCCCCGGGGCGGGTGTTGTTGGCCCTGTTGCCCCCGGGGTGGGGGGGGGGGTGTTGTTGGCCCTGTTGCCCCCGGGACGGGTGTTGTTGGCCCTGTTGCCCCCGGGACGGGTGTTGTTGGCCCTGTTGCCCCCGGGACGGGTGTTGTTGGCCCTGTTGCCCCCGGGACGGGTGTTGTTGGCCCTGTTGCCCCCGGGACGGGTGTTGTTGGCCCTGTTGCCCCCGGGGACGGGTGTTGTTGGCCC
>NC_079192.1:419507273-419544773 GCF_029499605.1 Hyla sarda
CCCCATAACAGTGTGTCATCTACAGATCCCCCCCCATAACAGTGTGTCATCTACAGATCCCCCCCATAACAGTGTGTCATCTACAGATCCCCCCATAACAGTGTGTCATCTACAGATCCCCCCATAACAGTGTGTCATCTACAGATCCCCCCATAACAGTGTGTCATCTACAGATCCCCCCCATAACAGTGTGTCATCTACAGATCCCCCCCATAACAGTGTGTCATCTACAGATCCCCCCCATAACAGTGTGTCATCTACAGATCCCCCCCATAACAGTGTGTCATCTACAGATCCCCCCCATAACAGTGTGTCATCTACAGATCCCCCCCATAACAGTGTGTCATCTACAGATCCCCCCCCATAACAGTGTGTCATCTACAGATCCCCCCCATAACAGTGTGTCATCTACAGATCCCCCCCCATAACAGTGTGTCATCTACAGATCCCCCCCATAACAGTGTGTCATCTACAGATCCCCCCCATAACAGTGTGTCATCTACAGATCCCCCCATAACAGTGTGTCATCTACAGATCCCCCCCATAACAGTGTGTCATCTACAGATCCCCCCATAACAGTGTGTCATCTACAGATCCCCCCCATAACAGTGTGTCATCTACAGATCCCCCCCATAACAGTGTGTCATCTACAGATCCCCCCCATAACAGTGTGTCATCTACAGATCCCCCCATAACAGTGTGTCATCTACAGATCCCCCCATAACAGTGTGTCATCTACAGATCCCCCCCATAACAGTGTGTCATCTACAGATCCCCCCCATAACAGTGTGTCATCTACAGATCCCCCCCATAACAGTGTGTCATCTACAGATCCCCCCCATAACAGTGTGTCATCTACAGATCCCCCCCATAACAGTGTGTCATCTACAGATCCCCCCCATAACAGTGTGTCATCTACAGATCCCCCCCATAACAGTGTGTCATCTACAGATCCCCCCCATAACAGTGTGTCATCTACAGATCCCCCCCCATAACAGTGTGTCATCTACAGATCCCCCCCATAACAGTGTGTCATCTACAGATCCCCCCCATAACAGTGTGTCATCTACAGATCCCCCCCATAACAGTGGTCATCTACAGATCCCCCCATAACAGTGTGTCATCTACAGATCCCCCCATAACAGTGTGTCATCTACAGATCCCCCCCATAACAGTGTGTCATCTACAGATCCCCCCATAACAGTGTGTCATCTACAGATCCCCCCCATAACAGTGTGTCATCTACAGATCCCCCCCATAACAGTGTGTCATCTACAGATCCCCCCCATAACAGTGTGTCATCTACAGATCCCCCCCATAACAGTGTGTCATCTACAGATCCCCCCCCATAACAGTGTGTCATCTACAGATCCCCCCATAACAGTGTGTCATCTACAGATCCCCCCCATAACAGTGTGTCATCTACAGATCCCCCCATAACAGTGTGTCATCTACAGATCCCCCCCATAACAGTGTGTCATCTACAGATCCCCCCCATAACAGTGTGTCATCTACAGATCCCCCCCATAACAGTGTGTCATCTACAGATCCCCCCATAACAGTGTGTCATCTACAGATCCCCCCCATAACAGTGTGTCATCTACAGATCCCCCCCATAACAGTGTGTCATCTACAGATCCCCCCATAACAGTGTCATCTACAGATCCCCCCATAACAGTGTGTCATCTACAGATCCCCCCCCCCATAACAGTGTGTCATCTACAGGTCCCCCGATAACAGTGTGTCATCTACAGATCCCCCCCCATAACAGTGTCATCTACAGATCCCCCCCCCATAACAGTGTCATCTACAGATCCCCCATAACAGTGTGTCATCTACAGATCCCCCCCCATAACAGTGTGTCATCTACAGATCCCCCCCATAACAGTGTGTCATCTACAGACCCCCCCATAAGTGTGTCATCTACAGATCCCCCCCCATAGCAGTGTCATCTACAGATCCCCCCCATAACAGTGTGTCATCTACAGATCCCCCCCATAACAGTGTGTCATCTACAGATCCCCCCATAACAGTGTCATCTACAGATCCCCCATAACAGTGTGTCATCTACAGATCCCCCCCCCATAACAGTGTGTCATCTACAGATCCCCCCCCCATAACAGTGTCATCTACAGATCCCCCCCATAACAGTGTGTCATCTACAGACCCCCCCATAACAGTGTGTCATCTACAGACCCCCCCATAACAGTGTGTCATCTACAGATCCCCCCATAGCAGTGTCATCTACAGATCCCCCCCATAACAGTGTGTCATCTACAGATCCCCCCCCATAACAGTGTGTCATCTACAGATCCCCCCCCCATAACAGTGTGTCATCTACAGATCCCCCCCCCATAACAGTGTGTCATCTACAGATCCCCCCATAACAGTGTCATCTACAGATCCCCCCATAACAGTGTGTCATCTACAGATCCCCCCCCATAACAGTGTGTCATCTACAGATCCCCCCCATAACAGTGTGTCATCTACAGATCCCCCCCATAACAGTGTGTCATCTACAGATCCCCTCCCCATAACAATGTAATCTACAGATCCCCCCCATAACAGTGTGTCATCTACAGGTCCCCCATAACAGTGTGTCATCTACAGATCCCCCCCATAACAGTGTGTCATCTACAGATCCCCCCATAACAGTGTGTCATCTACAGATCCCCCCATAACAGTGTGTCATCTACAGATCCCCCCCATAACAGTGTGTCATCTACAGATCCCCCCCATAACAGTGTGTCATCTACAGATCCCCCCCATAACAGTGTGTCATCTACAGATCCCCCCGCATAACAGTGTGTCATCTACAGATCCCCACCATAACAGTGTGTCATCTACAGATCCCCCCCCATAACAGTGTCATCTACAGATCCCCCCCCATAACAGTGTGTCATCTACAGACCCCCCCATAACAGTGTGTCATCTACAGACCCCCCCATAACAGTGTGTCATCTACAGATCCCCCCATAGCAGTGTCATCTACAGATCCCCCCATAGCAGTGTCATCTACAGATCCCCCCCATAACAGTGTGTCATCTACAGATCCCCCCATAACAGTGTGTCATCTACAGATCCCCCCATAACAGTGTGTCATCTACAGATCCCCCCATAACAGTGTGTCATCTACAGATCCCCCCCATAACAGTGTGTCATCTACAGATCCCCCATAACAGTGTGTCATCTACAGATCCCCCCATAACAGTGTGTCATCTACAGATCTCCCCCCATAACAGTGTGTCATCTACAGATCTCCCCCCATAACAGTGTGTCATCTACAGATCCCCCCCATAACAGTGTGTCATCTACAGATCCCCCCCATAACAGTGTGTCATCTACAGATCCCCCCCCCATAACAGTGTGTCATCTACAGATCCCCCCCCATAACAGTGTGTCATCTACAGATCCCCCCATAACAGTGTGTCATCTACAGATCCCCCCATAACAGTGTGTCATCTACAGATCCCCCCCATAACAGTGTCATCTACAGATCCCCCCATAACAGTGTGTCATCTACAGATCCCCCCCCATAACAGTGTGTCATCTACAGATCCCCCCCATAACAGTGTGTCATCTACAGATCCCCCCCATAACAGTGTGTCATCTACAGACCCCCCCATAACAGTGTGTCATCTACAGATCCCCCCATAGCAGTGTCATCTACAGATCCCCCCCATAACAGTGTGTCATCTACAGATCCCCCCCATAACAGTGTGTCATCTACAGATCCCCCCCATAACAGTGTGTCATCTACAGATCCCCCCATAACAGTGTGTCATCTACAGATCCCCCCATAACAGTGTGTCATCTACAGATCCCCCCCCATAACAGTGTGTCATCTACAGATCCCCCCCATAACAGTGTTTCATCTACAGATCCCCCCATAACAGTGTGTCATCTACAGATCCCCCCATAACAGTGTGTCATCTACAGATCCCCCATAACAGTGTGTCATCTACAGATCCCCCCATAACAGTGTGTCATCTACAGATCTCCCCCCATAACAGTGTGTCATCTACAGATCTCCCCCATAACAGTGTGTCATCTACAGATCCCCCCCATAACAGTGTGTCATCTACAGATCCCCCCCCATAACAGTGTGTCATCTACAGATCCCCCCCCCATAACAGTGTGTCATCTACAGATCCCCCCATAACAGTGTGTCATCTACAGATCCCCCCATAACAGTGTGTCATCTACAGATCCCCCCATAACAGTGTGTCATCTACAGATCCCCCATAACAGTGTGTCATCTACAGATCCCCCCCATAACAGTGTGTCATCTACAGATCCCCCCCATAACAGTGTGTCATCTACAGATCCCCCCCATAACAGTGTGTCATCTACAGATCCCCCCATAACAGTGTGTCATCTACAGATCCCCCCCATAACAGTGTGTCATCTACAGATCCCCCCATAACAGTGTGTCATCTACAGATCCCCCCCATAACAGTGTGTCATCTACAGATCCCCCCCCATAACAGTGTGTCATCTACAGATCCCCCCCCATAACAGTGTGTCATCTACAGATCCCCCATAACAGTGTGTCATCTACAGATCCCCCCCCCATAACAGTGTCATCTACAGATCCCCCCCCATAACAGTGTCATCTACAGATCCCCCCCCATAACAGTGTGTCATCTACAGACCCCCCCATAACAGTGTGTCATCTACAGACCCCCCCATAACAGTGTGTCATCTACAGATCCCCCCCATAACAGTGTGTCATCTACAGATCCCCCCATAACAGTGTGTCATCTACAGATCCCCCCCCATAACAGTGTGTCATCTACAGATCCCCCCCATAACAGTTTGTCATCTACAGATCCCCATAACAGTGTGTCATCTACAGATCCCCCCATAACAGTGTGTCATCTACAGATCCCCCCCCATAACAGTGTGTCATCTACAGATCCCCCCCATAACAGTGTGTCATCTACAGATCCCCCCCATAACAGTGTGTCATCTACAGATCCCCCCCATAACAGTGTGTCATCTACAGATCCCCCCCATAACAGTGTGTCATCTACAGATCCCCCCCATAACAGTGTGTCATCTACAGATCCCCCCCATAACAGTATGTCATCTACAGATCCCCCCCATAACAGTGTGTCATCTACAGATCCCCCCGCATAACAGTGTGTCATCTACAGATCCCCCCATAACAGTGTGTCATCTACAGATCCCCCCCATAACAGTGTGTCATCTACAGATCCCCCCCCATAACAGTGTGTCATCTACAGATCCCCCCATAACAGTGTGTCATCTACAGATCCCCCCATAACAGTGTGTCATCTACAGATCCCCCCCATAACAGTGTGTCATCTACAGATCCCCCCATAACAGTGTGTCATCTACAGATCCCCCCCATAACAGTGTGTCATCTACAGATCCCCCCATAACAGTGTGTCATCTACAGATCCCCCCATAACAGTGTGTCATCTACAGATCCCCCCATAACAGTGTGTCATCTACAGATCCCCCCCATAACAGTGTGTCATCTACAGATCCCCCCCCATAACAGTGTGTCATCTACAGATCCCCCCCATAACAGTGTGTCATCTACAGATCCCCCCCCATAACAGTGTGTCATCTACAGATCCCCCCATAACAGTGTGTCATCTACAGATCCCCCCCATAACAGTGTGTCATCTACAGATCCCCCCCATAACAGTGTGTCATCTACAGATCCCCCCATAACAGTGTGTCATCTACAGATCCCCCCCATAACAGTGTGTCATCTACAGATCCCCCCCATAACAGTGTGTCATCTACAGATCCCCCCATAACAGTATGTCATCTACAGATCCCCCCCATAACAGTGTGTCATCTACAGATCCCCCCATAACAGTGTGTCATCTACAGATCCCCCCCATAACAGTGTGTCATCTACAGATCCCCCCATAACAGTGTCATCTACAGATCCCCCATAACAGTGTGTCATCTACAGATCCCCCCCCCATAACAGTGTGTCATCTACAGGTCCCCGATAACAGTGTGTCATCTACAGATCCCCCCCCATAACAGTGTCATCTACAGATCCCCCCCCCATAACAGTGTCATCTACAGATCCCCCATAACAGTGTGTCATCTACAGATCCCCCCCCATAACAGTGTGTCATCTACAGATCCCCCCCCATAACAGTGTGTCATCTACAGACCCCCCCATAAGTGTGTCATCTACAGATCCCCCCCCATAGCAGTGTCATCTACAGATCCCCCCCCATAACAGTGTGTCATCTACAGATCCCCCCCATAACAGTGTGTCATCTACAGATCCCCCCATAACAGTGTCATCTACAGATCCCCCATAACAGTGTGTCATCTACAGATCCCCCCCCCATAACAGTGTGTCATCTACAGATCCCCCCCCATAACAGTGTCATCTACAGATCCCCCCCCATAACAGTGTGTCATCTACAGACCCCCCCATAACAGTGTGTCATCTACAGACCCCCCCATAACAGTGTGTCATCTACAGATCCCCCCATAGCAGTGTCATCTACAGATCCCCCCCATAACAGTGTGTCATCTACAGATCCCCCCCCATAACAGTGTGTCATCTACAGATCCCCCCCCCCATAACAGTGTGTCATCTACAGATCCCCCCCCCCATAACAGTGTGTCATCTACAGATCCCCCCATAACAGTGTCATCTACAGATCCCCCCCATAACAGTGTGTCATCTACAGATCCCCCCCATAACAGTGTGTCATCTACAGATCCCCCCCATAACAGTGTGTCATCTACAGATCCCCCCCATAACAGTGTGTCATCTACAGATCCCCTCCCCATAACAATGTAATCTACAGATCCCCCCCATAACAGTGTGTCATCTACAGGTCCCCCATAACAGTGTGTCATCTACAGGTCCCCCATAACAGTGTGTCATCTACAGATCCCCCCCATAACAGTGTGTCATCTACAGATCCCCCCATAACAGTGTGTCATCTACAGATCCCCCATAACAGTGTGTCATCTACAGATCCCCCCCCCATAACAGTGTCATCTAAATATCCCCCCCCCCACCATAACAGTGTGTCATCTACAGATCCCCCCCCCCATAACAGTGTGTCATCTACAGATCCCCCCCCATAACAGTGTCATCTACAGATCCCCCCCCCCATAAGTGTGTCACCTCCATCACACGATCAGTCTCTGTTATTAGAGATGAGCAAACTTACAGTAAATTCGATTCGTCACAAACTTCTCGGCTCGGCAGTTGATGACTTTTCCTGCATAAATTAGTTCAGCTTTCCGGTGGGCTGGAAAAGGTGGATACATTCCTAGGAGACTCTTTCCTAGGACTGTATCCACCTTTTCCAGCCCACCGGAGCATCTGAAGGCTGAACTAATTTATGCAGGAAAAGTCATCAACTGCCGAGCCGAGAAGTTCGTGACGAATCGAATTTACTGTAAGTTCGCTCATCTCTATCTGTTATGTATTGTTGTGGTCCCCGGGGTGATCGGCTATTACTGTCTATTTACCAACACGCTGTGTGATTAGTGATCTCTGCACTGTGACGGGGGAACCGCGGCTGCTCTGAGGTCTGGTGCCTGGATACACTGAGATACCTGCGATACTCTCCCCTCCCCCTCCACTGTAGACAAGAGCGTCCATCATGTATATCTAAATTAGTGATGAGACACAAATGTCCAGCACTGGCTCTGCTAAATCTCCTGCCAGGATCGTCATTAACCCCTTCCAACTATTACTGATATAATATAATGACGTGATCACAGCCCCGCCCCTGTATGACATCACTGCTATAATATAATAGTAATATAATGACATGTGATCACAGCCCCGCCCCCTGTATGACATCACTGATATAATAGTAATATAATGACACGTGATCACAGCCCCGCCCCCTGTATGACATCACTGATATAATATAATGGTAATATAATGACATGTGATCACAGCCCCGCCCCCTGTATGACATCACTGATATAATATAATAGTAATATAATGACATGTTATCACAGCCCCGCCCCCTGTATGACATCACTGATATAATATAATGGTAATATAATGACATGTGATCACAGCCCCGCCCCCTGTATGACATCACTGATATAATATAATAGTAATATAATGACATGTTATCACAGCCCCGCCCCCTGTATGACATCACTGCTATAATATAATAGTAATATAATGACATGTGATCACAGCCCCGCCCCCTGTATGACATCACTGATATAATATAATGGTAATATAATGACATGTGATCACAGCCCCGCCCCCTGTATGACATCACTGATATAATATAATGACATGATCACAGCCCCGCCCCCTGTATGACATCACTGATATAATATAATAGTAATATAATGACACGTGATCACAGCCCCGACCCCTGTATGACATCACTGCTATAATATAATAGTAATATAATGACGTGTGATCACAGCCCCGACCCCTGTATGACATCACTGCTATAATATAATAGTAATATAATGACGTGTGATCACAGCCCCGCCCCCTGTATGACATCACTGCTATAATATAATAGTAATATAATGACATGTAATCACAGCCCCGCCCCCTGTATGACATCACTGATATAATATAATAGTAATATAATGACATGTGATCACAGCCCCGCCCCCTGTATGACATCACTGATATATAATAGTAATATAATGACATGTGATCACAGCCCCGACCCCTGTATGACATCACTGCTATAATATAATAGTAATATAATGACATGTGATCACAGCCCCGCCCCCTGTATGACATCACTGATATAATATAATGACATGTGATCACAACCCCGCCCCCTGTATGACATCACTGATATAATATAATAGTAATATAATGACATGTGATCACAGCCCCGCCCCCTGTATGACATCACTGATATAATATAATAGTAATATAATGACATGTGATCACAACCCTGCCCCCTGTATGACATCACTGATATAATATAATAGTAATATAATGACATGCGATCACAGCCCCGCCCCCTGTATGACATCACTGATATAATATAATAATAATATAATGACATGATCACAGCCGCGCCCCCTGTATGACATCACTGAAATAATATAATAGTAATATAATGACATGTGATCACAGCCCCGCCCCCTGTATGACATCACTGATATAATATAATAGTAATATAATGACATGTGATCACAGCCCCGCCCCCTGTATGACATCACTGATATATAATAATGGTAATATAATGACATGATCACAGCCCCGCCCCCTGTATGACATCACTGATATAATATAATAGTAATATAATGACACGTGATCACAGCCCTGCCCCCTGTATGACATCACTGATATAATATAATAGTAATATAATGACATGTGATCACAGCTCTGCCCCCTGTATGACATCACTGATATAATATAATAGTAATATAATGACATGTGATCACAGCCCTGCCCCCTGTATGACATCACTGATATAATATAATAGTAATATAATGACATGTGATCACAGCCCCGCCCCCTGTATGACATCACTGATATAATATAATAGTAATATAATGACATGTGATCACAGCTCTGCCCCCTGTATGACATCACTGATATAATATAATAGTAATACAATGGCATGTGATCACAGCCCCGCCCCCTGTTTGACATCACTGATATAATATAATAGTAATATAATGACATGTGATCACAGCCCCGCCCCCTGTATGACATCACTGATATAATATAATAGTAATATAATGACATGTGATCACAGCCCCGCCCCCTGTATGACATCACTGATATAATATAATAATAATATAATGACATGTGATCACAGCCCCGCCCCCTGTATGACATCACTGATATAATATAATGACATGATCACAGCCCCGCCCCCTGTATGACATCACTGATATAATATAATGACACGTGATCACAGCCCCGCCCCCTGTATGACATCACTGATATAATATAATAGTAATATAATGACATGTGATCACAGCTCTGCCCCCTGTATGACATCACTGATATAATATAATAGTAATATAATGACACGTGATCACAGCCCCGCCCCCTGTATGACATCACTGATATAATATAATAGTAATATAATGACATGTGATCACAGCCCCGCCCCCTGTATGACATCACTGATATAATATAATGACATGATCACAGCCCCGCCCCCTATATGACATCACTGATATAATATAATAGTAATATAATGACACGTGATCACAGCCCCGCCCCCTGTATGACATCACTGATATAATATAATGGTAATATAATGACATGTGATCACAGCCCCGCCCCCTGTATGACATCACTGATATAATATAATAGTAATATAATGACATGATCACAGCCCCGCCCCCTGTATGACATCACTGATATAATAGTAATATAATGACACGTGATCACAGCCCCGCCCCCTGTATGACATCACTGATATAATATAATAGTAATATAATGACATGTGATCACAGCCCCGCCCCCTGTATGACATAACTGATATAATATAATAGTAATATAATGACATGTGATCACAGCTCTGCCCCCTGTATGACATCACTGATATAATATAATAATAATATAATGACATGTGATCACAGCCCCGCCCCCTGTATGACATCACTGATATAATATAATAGTAATATAATGACATGTGATCACAGCCCCGCCCCCTGTATGACATCACTGATATAATATAATGACATGTGATCACAGCCCCGCCTCCTGTATGACATCACTGATATAATATAATAGTTAAATAATGACATGTGATCACAGCCCCGCCCCCTGTATGACATCACTGATATAATATAATAGTAATATAATGACGTGATCACAGCCCCGCCCCCTGTATGACATCACTGATATAATATAATAGTAATATAATGACATGATCACAGCCCCGCCCCCTGTATGACATCACTGATATAATAGTAATATAATGACACGTGATCACAGCCCCGCCCCCTGTATGACATCACTGATATAATATAATAGTAATATAATGACATGTGATCACAGCCCCGCCCCCTGTATGACATAACTGATATAATATAATAGTAATATAATGACATGTGATCACAGCTCTGCCCCCTGTATGACATCACTGATATAATATAATAATAATATAATGACATGTGATCACAGCCCCGTCCCCTGTATGACATCACTGATATAATATAATAGTAATATAATGACATGTGATCACAGCCCCGCCCCCTGTATGACATCACTGATATAATATAATGACATGTGATCACAGCCCCGCCTCCTGTATGACATCACTGATATAATATAATAGTAATATAATGACATGTGATCACAGCCCCGCCCCCTGTATGACATCACTGATATAATATAATGACATGTGATCACAGCCCCGCCTCCTGTATGACATCACTGATATAATATAATAGTAATATAATGACATGTGATCACAGCCCCGCCCCCTGTATGACATCACTGATATAATATAATAGTAATATAATGACATGTGATCACAGCCCCGCCCCGGTCTCTGGTTTTATTTTTACGTCTCAGGACGGGTGTGAATTGTCACCACATTTGTCTCCGAACAACTGGAAAATTCTTCTCTATTCTGTTATAATAATATTAGGAGGTCTGAGTGTATAACTCAGGATCAGTACAGGATCAGTAATGTAATATATGTACACAGTGACCTCACCAGCAGAATAGTGAGTACAGCTCTGGGGTATAATACAGGATATAAATCGAGATTTTCCTAGCTTCCGTGACGGAAAATATTAGTTATATGAAGACAGGAGACTCGTATCTTGCATTAATCTTTCTTTATTAATGCCCATAGCAGAAAATTAAACTTTCAGGTTAATGTATTGAAAGAAAAACGTTTTGCAAAACTACATCTCCCAGCAGCCCCTTTGAGGACTAGTAGCCAATCATATGCCGATGACCTCTATAAAGGGAACTGCTGTGCCATAACTCCTCCTCTTTCTTGACCCGACGTCATAGCCGACACAGGAAAGCCGAACATAGACTCCAACTTGACTCCACATCCTAACGACGGACCTCTGGAACCGGAGCGCCGTTGCAAGAGCAGCCACGGGATTGCCGTCCTCTGAAGAACCGAACAGAAGAAACAACGTCCCAACGGGGACAACAGGAACATCTCAGCCGCCAACACCTAAACGCAGGCGCTCTTCAGTATCCTGAAACCAGAAAAGAGAAAAGAACACCATAATAGGGTTGGGTTGGGAGGGAAGATACTCGCCTCCTGTCTTCATATAACTAATATTTTCCGTCACGGAAGCTAGGAAAATCTCGATTTATATATCAGACAGGAGGCTCGTATCTTGCAAGTTTAAAGCTCAACAGTAAACATTACAAATAACATGTATAACCAGTAAATTAGCTCACAGTAGAAAGGGCCGACATGGATACGTGAGACTCCCGTCTGAAATAGAATCTGCGAAAAGTCGTCTCTGACGACCAGTCCGCCGCTAAAAGCAGATCCACAAGGGAGCCCCCTGAGGTAACTACCTTAGTGGCCATGGCGCCCCTGGAAGAGTGTGCGCCGAAAAGGGAAACATCTATCCCTGCCATGTCCATGGCGGATCGAACCCAACGTCGCCGATGACACCGGCAAATGGGGTCGGACATAGGAAATAAGGAGTTGAGAGGACTCCGAAGACCGCAACCCCGCTGTCTGTGCTTCATATGTCTGAAGGCAACGAACAACACAGAGTCGAGGATGGTCAGGGAAGAAGGGATAAAAGATCGAGTGAATCCCGGTCTTGGTCCTACGGACGACCGAAAACCGAACGCCGTCCGGTGAGAATTGACGTCTGGATACATCCAAGGCTTTCACGTCTGAAACCCATTTAATGGAGACCAGACATAAAAGGACGGTCAGTTTAAAAGATAATAACCGTAGGGGAAGGTCATCATTATCCGCCCATGCGGAAAATAAGTCGAGTAGCTTGGCGACGTCCCAAGTGGCCTGGTATTTGGGACGTGGGGGTCGTTTAAACTTAATGCCCCTCAAGAGTCGACAAACCAGGGGATGTTTGCCGACGGGTAAAGTGTCTACCGGATTATGGTAGGCCGAGATGGCTGACCGGTAGACGTTGATTGAACTAAATGACTTTCCTGACTCGAAGGAGTCGGCTAAATAGTTGACCACTATGGATACAGGGGCGTGAACTGGATCAATCTGCCGTTGATCACACCAACGAACCCAGAGTCTCCAGGCTGATCGATAAGCCGATCGAGTCCCGGGGGCCCAGGCCAGGGCGAGAAGATCTCTAGCTGATTTTGAAAGTTTGTTATCTGATTCCGAGACCCCGAAACCAACCACGCCAGGAGAGGCAGGTTGCCCTCCAACACCAGAGGATGGAGACCCTTGGTTGGATTGGTGAGGAGATGTTGGAGGGGAGGAAGCAACCGTGGATAATCGATCGCCATCCCCAGTAGGAGAGGGAACCACGGTTGAGTCGGCCACCAGGGGGTGATCAACACTATCGTTGCACGCTGAGTCATCACATGGAGGAGAAGCTTGGAGATCATAGGAAATGGCGGGAACCCATAATGCGTCCCCGCCGGCCAGTGTTGGCGAAACGTGTCGACTGCGCAAGCTGCCGGGTCCGGTCTCCAGCTGTAAAAGCGGGGCAGTTGGTGGTTGAGACGTGAAGCGAATAGGTCCAAGAAAAATGGACCCCAGAGTCGCTGTAACGCCAGGAATACTGATCGATCCAGCTTCCAGTCGCTGGCATCGAACATGTAACGGGAATTCCAGTCTGCCACTGAGTTGGAAACCCCCGGAATGTATTCCGCCACTGGAACTATGTCGCGGAGAAGACAGAAGTGCCAAAAATCCTTTGCGATATCCGCCAGGATTTTGGATCTCGCACCTCCCAAGCGGTTGACGTATTGAACCGCTGTCACATTGTCCATGCGCAACAACACGCAGCATTTGAATGCATGTGGTAAGAAACTTTTTATGGCGAAGAATGCCGCCAGCAATTCCAGCGCGTTGATGTGTAATAGAGATTCCTCTGCGGACCACGTCCCTCCTGTAGAGGACTCTCCGCACCGAGCGCCCCAGCCCTGTCGGCTCGCATCCGACTCTATGATGAAGTCCGGGCTGGAGTTGAATATGGTCTTGCCATTCCAGTCGACGGCATGACGCAGCCACCACTGTAGTTCCTCCTTGGCTTCCGGACAGAGGGGTACCTCGTCCGCATATCTGAGGCCTTGTCGGAGGTGTAGTGTTTTTAGTCTCTGAAGGGCCCGATAGTGAAGGGGGGCTGGAAATATGGCCTGGATGGAGGCCGATAGGAGGCCCACCAGACGCGCAAGGACGCGTAGTGAAACGCGACCCTTGCGGAGTACCGCCCTGATTTCCTTGCGAATAAGGGCTAGTTTGGACTTGGGGAGACGGAGAACCGCTTGTTGGGTATCCACCAAAAACCCCAGGAATTCCATTTCCTGAGCCGGGACGAGCACAGATTTTTCGTGGTTGATTTCGTGGTTCCTGTAATAAAGAAACCGTCCAATGCATATGGGAAATGGCTTGGGTTCTGGACCGAGCCATAATGAGCAGATCGTCCAGATATATGATCATCCTTACGCCTCTGCTGCGCAGGGATGCTACCACGGGCTTCAGGAGTTTGGTGAAGCACCATGGGGCGGACGATAGGCCGAAGGGGAGGCAAGTGAATTGCCACATTTGCCCTCTCCAAAGGAAACGGAGAAACTGTTGGGATGATGGATGAATGGGCACGGTGAGGTAGGCGTCTTTCAAGTCTACCTTTATCAGCCAATCCCCCGGCCACAAGAGGTCTCGTAGGAAGTGGATCCCTTCCATCTTGAAGTGTCGATACACTACGTGTTGGTTCAAATTGCGAAGGTTTATGACCGGGCGGAATCCGCCACCCTTCTTCTTGACCAAGAAGAGGTTGCTGATAAACCCCGTGGAGGTTGGATTGACCTCTATCACTGCTCCTTTGGACAGGAGATCTTGTAATTCGTTGTCTATAAGAACAACGTTTAGGTCGGAGAACTGTATGGGGGGTGGTATTATGCCCAACACCGGAAGGGAGTGGAGCTCTATTTGGTACCCCGCCACCGTGTTGAGGATCCATGAGTCTGCCGTAATCGCAGACCAGGCGTGGATAAAAGACTGTAGTCTGCCCCCCACTGGGATATGTGAATGTATATGTAGAGGAGTACTCACCAGTGAATGGTCGAGAGCGGGGATAGCCTCGGGCACCACGTCCTCTCCATGGTCTACCCCTGAGAGGGAAGAACGGCGCGGGTTGCGCCACAGGAATCTGGTAGGATGGAGGAGCCTGTGCGTATTGAGCTGGAGCTCTGGGTGGTGGCCTGTAATAATTAGATCGGCCGGCAGAGAGGCCCCTATGTCTGCCGGGCTTGACAAAAACCTTATTTGCGGGAGTGGACTTTTTCAAGGACGTTTGGGCCTTGTCCAGTGAAGTAAACAAACCCACAAATTTGTTCATATCTTTAATAAGATTATCGCCAAAAAGCATGCCCTCAGCAGAGGGGCCTGGTTCTGACTCAGCGAGATGGGACAGTTGAGGGTCCAATCGCATAAGAATGGATCTCCGTCTTTCGACCGAGCAAGTCGTATTTGCGGCTCCTAACATACAAATGGCCCTCTGAGCCCAACCTCTAAGTTGGGTGAGATCCACAGGCTGGCTGGATGAGGCGGCCTGCTCAGAAAGATTTAGGATCTTCGTCAAAGGTCCTAGAAGATCCAGGATACGGTCCTGTATTGATCTAAAGGACCGTTCAATGCCCTTTTTTGGAAATTTACCATTTTTGGTAAGGTATTTAACGAGGATGGGATATACCGTTGGGGTATCGGTCACTTTCCTCGGAATCGAGGGTCTAGGGCATTCTGCCTTAAGTTTACTCCTATTTGATCTCCCCAGGGACCTACGGGTCCAGTGTTCTATAAAACTAGAGACCTGTGGGAGAGGTGCCCAATCTCCGGAGCGAGGGTGGGAAATCGCATCCGGGTCAAAAAATGGCTCTCCGAGAGAGTCAAGAATTATTTCGCCCTGGATTTCAGGGTTAGCGTTGTTGGGAAACGCAGTAGTCCCACTTTCCTCATCATATGCGTCAGACTCTGCAGAGGATTCAGATTCTCCGGACGTATCCTCCTCAGAGGTGTCCACATAAGAATCTGGCTTTGCCCGCCTGGCTGATCTATGCCTCTTAGTTGTTATCTCCTCGAGGCCCGAGGGTCGGAGAGAGTCTGAAGGTAAAGTGGGTTGGCTAACCGTGATAGAGGTTGCCCGGAGCATGGAATTATCTTCCCCTGCCGGGGAGTCGTGAGCGGGCACTGTGTGCTTACGCTTGTGCGAGGCTTTGCCTTTCTTAATAATCGGGTCATTTGCGATTGGCAGTGACATTGGTGGTAGGGGTTGATGAGACCCTGACGGTAAAGCGGCAGAAGCAAGGGCCGCCTGAACTGACTTGCTAATCAGTTCCTGAATTTGTGCAGCATTCATGAACTGCGCTGCTTCAGATTGGGAGCTCATCTCAGGAAGGGAGCTGGTATTGGCCTCCTCAGACATATCAGAGAAATATAGGTAAGTATATATATATATATATATATATATATATATATATATATATATCTAAGTGGTATATCTATAGGATTCTGAGAGGGAGGTCAAGGGTAGACCTGCCAGGGAAGGGGCCTATAGGGGAACAGGAGGACAGGAAAAAAACCTGTTAATAACTGCACAGATGCTCCGTAACGCTCAGGCTCTGACTCTCCTCACCGACAGCGCTGAACTGAGGGCTGTGGTGAGAGGTACAGCGGAGCTAGAGAGCCCGGGGATGAAATCTCGCGAGATTACGCCACTCCGGGTCTCTGATTGGTCGTTGGTTGCCGCCCCTAGAACGGACCGCCCCTGCGAGCGCGTCAGACGCGCGGGAAGGCCGAGAGCGGCGGGGAACAGTGAACTGAGGGAGAAGGAGAAAATGGCGCCGCAATATGGCGTCGGGAGAAAGGAATGAATGAATAAAGGGGAACAAAGAACGGAGCGCAGGGTCGTCAGTGGGGCGACCTGCGCCGGAAATATAGAAGGTGAAAACTGGGGACACTGTGCAACAAGTGCCGTGTCCGTGAGGGAAATAGAATTTAATAGGATTAATAGGATTTAGTACCACCCGGCCGATGAACGCAAACGCAGTCACCAGCAGGGATAAGGACAGGGGTATACCGTTAGAGTACCCCCGAATGTTAGTAAGGAAGAAACTTATATTTATGAATACAGTGTGAAGAGAAATACTTATCTGTCGCTATGAGCAGAAAGAAAGAGGAGGAGTTATGGCACAGCAGTTCCCTTTATAGAGGTCATCGGCATATGATTGGCTACTAGTCCTCAAAGGGGCTGCTGGGAGATGTAGTTTTGCAAAACGTTTTTCTTTCAATACATTAACCTGAAAGTTTAATTTTCTGCTATGGGCATTAATAAAGAAAGATTAATGCAAGATACGAGCCTCCTGTCTGATATATAACTCAGGATCAGTACAGGATAAGTAATGTAATATATGTACACAGTGATCTCACCAGCAGAATAGTGAGTACAGCTCTGGAGTATAATACAGGATATAGCTCAGGATCAGTACAGGATAAGTAATGTAATGTATACAGTGACCTCACCAGCAGAATAGTGAGTACAGCTCTGGAGTATAATACAGGATATAACTCAGGATCAGTACAGGATAAGTAATGTAATGTATACAGTGACCTCACCAGCAGAATAGTGAGTACAGCTCTGGAGTATAATACAGGATATAACTCAGGATCAGTACAGGATAAGTAATGTAATGTATGTACACAGTGACCTCACCAGCAGAATAGTGAGTACAGCTCTGGAGTATAATACAGGATATAACTCAGGATCAGTACAGGATACGTAATGTATGTACACAGTGACCTCACCAGCAGAATAGTGAGTACAGCTCTGGAGTATAATACAGGATATCACTCAGGATCAGTACAGGATAAGTAATGTAATGTATGTACACAGTGACCTCACCAGCAGAATAGTGAGTACAGCTCTGGGGTATAATACAGGATATAACTCAGGATCAGTACAGGATAAGTAATGTAATGTATGTACACAGTGACCTCACCAGCAGAATAGTGAGTACAGCTCTGGAGTATAATACAGGATATAACTCAGGATCAGTACAGGATTAGTAATGTAATGTATGTACACAGTAACCTCACCAGCAGAATAGTGAGTACAGCTCTGGAGTATAATACAGGATATAACTCAGGATCAGTACAGGATAAGTAATGTAATGTATGTACACAGTGACCTCACCAGCAGAATAGTGAGTACAGCTCTGGAGTATAATACAGGATATAACTCAGGATCAGTACAGGATTAGTAATGTAATGTATGTACACAGTGACCTCACCAGCAGAATAGTGAGTACAGCTCTGGAGTATAATACAGGATATATCTCAGGATCAGTACAGGATAAGTCATGTAATGTATGTACACAGTGACCTCCCCAGCAGAATAGTGAGTACAGCTCTGGAGTATAATACAGGATATAACTCAGGATCAGTACAGGATAAGTAATGTAATGTATGTACACAGTGACCTCACCAGCAGAATAGTGAGTGCAGCTCTGGAGTATAATACAGGATATAACTCAGGATCAGTACAGGATAAGTAATGTAATGTATGTACACAGTGACCTCACCAGCAGAATAGTGAGTACAGCTCTGGGGTATAATACAGGATATAACTCAGGATCAGTACAGGATAAGTAATGTAATGTATGTACACAGTGACCTCACCAGCAGAATAGTGAGTACAGCTCTGGAGTATAATACAGGATATAACTCAGGATCAGTACAGGATAAGTAATGTAATGTATGTACACAGTGACCTCACCAGCAGAATAGTGAGTACAGCTCTGGAGTATAATACAGGATATATCTCAGGATCAGTACAGGATCAGTAATGTAATGTATGTACACAGTGATCTCACCAGCAGAATAGTGAGTACAGCTCTGGAGTATAATACAGGATATAACTCAGGATCAGTACAGGATAAGTAATGTATGTATACCTTGATCTCACCAGCAGAATAGTGAGTGCAGTGCAGCAGAGGATTCTGGGAGCTGTGGGGATTGTGCAGCAGCTCTGGATGTATGATAAGATGTAGTGTGCACTTTCCTCTGTGGCCCCTTCCTCGGTGCTCGGGAGGCCCTGTATATGCTCAGTATATATAAATATATTACAGAGGCCGCTGTGTCCTTCACTTCATCAAACATGGAAACGACATTTATTTCTGCCCCAGAAGATGTGTGAATAGTAAAACCTGAATATATATATAATAAAGGGGGACCCCAACCCCAGAGACCACGGAGGACGGCAGAGTACTATGCCAGAGAAGTGGTACTGTGCAGTGTATATATATACAGAATAAGAGAAGTGGTACTGTGCAGTGTATATATATACAGAATAAGAGAAGTGGTACTGTGCAGTGTATATATATATACAGAATAAGAGAAGTGGTACTGTGCAGTGTATATATATACAGAATAAGAGAAGTGGTACTGTGCAGTGTATATATATACAGAATAAGAGAAGTGGTACTGTGCAGTGTATATATATACAGAATAAGAGAAGTGGTACTGTGCAGTGTCTGTATATATACAGAATAAGAGAAGTGGTACTGTGCAGTGTATATATATACAGAATAAGAGAAGTGGTACTGTGCAGTGTATATATATACAGAATAAGAGAAGTGGTACTGTGCAGTGTATATATATATATACAGAATAAGAGAAGTGGTACTGTGCAGTGTATATATATACAGAATAAGAGAAGTGGTACTGTGCAGTGTCTGTATATATACAGAATAAGAGAAGTGGTACTGTGCAGTGTATATATATACAGAATAAGAGAAGTGGTACTGTGCAGTGTATATATATACAGAATAAGAGAAGTGGTACTGTGCAGTGTATATATATACAGAATAAGATAAGTGGTACTGTGCAGTGTATATATATATACAGAATAAGAGAAGTGGTACTGTGCAGTGTCTGTATATATACAGAATAAGAGAAGTGGTACTGTGCAGTGTATATATATATATATATATATATATATATACAGAATAAGATAAGTGGTACTGTGCAGTGTATATATATATATATATATATATATATATATACAAATATAGATATACAGAATAAGAGAAGTGGTACTGTGCAGTGTATATATATACAGAATAAGAGAAGTGGTACTGTGCAGTGTATATATATATATACAGAATAAGAGAAGTGGTACTGTACAGTGTATATATATATACAGAATAAGAGAAGTGGTACTGTGCAGTGTATATATATACAGAATAAGAGAAGTGGTACTGTGCAGTGTATATATATACAGAATAAGAGAAGTGGTACTGTGCAGTGTATAAATATATACAGAATAAGAGAAGTGGTACTGTGCAGTGTATATATATATATATATATATATATATATACAGAATAAGAGAAGTGGTACTGTGCAGTGTATATATAGAATAAGAGAAGTGGTACTGTGCAGTGTCATTATATACAGGTTTGGAGAAGTTGTACTGTGCAGAGTCTGTATATGCAGGTTTGGAGGAGTTGTACTGTGCAGTGTATATATACACAGAATAAGAGAAGTGGTACTGTTTAGTGTCTGTATATGCAGGTTTGGAGAAGTTGTACTGTGTAGTGTCTGTATATGCAGGTTTGGAGAAGTTGTACTGTGTATATTTAGCGATGAATGTTTCATGTATAATAATCGCCGTTCTCCGTAGATGCGATGAACGTCTCATGTAATGGGCGCTGAGGATGTGATGTGTGTAGGAATGAGCTCCTCTTTGGCGCACGTGCGGATGGCGGCCGTGTACACGAGCTGCGCGGTGGCTCCAGGGAATCTTCCGACCTAATGCGGAGCGCCGTGCTGTTCTCTCCGCTCTGTGACTCTTCATACAAACCGGATGAGACATCGCGATGTGCTGCAGGCGTCGCCCCTCCCCCCGTCCTGTATTTCGGCTCCTGTTCTGGGGAATTCAGGCGCAGATTCCGATGAAACAATTTTTTGCGGAAAACGCTGTAAAATGGTCGTCCATTATGGGACATCGATGACGCTCGGTAGGCCGGAGCATGGGGGTATCCATTAGATGCGCGAGGGGTCGATGCAGCTTTGGATGTGACTAGAGTATAAGACGCCATTTTGCTCCATTCATCCCCAATAACAGATCCAGACAACGTTCCGCGGTGTCATCCGTAACCGGGATGTCCCGCACCTTTAAGTCGTACGTCATCTCTGCCCCATCAATCCGGGTCCGTGACATTTCCACGTCTCGCCGCCTCCGTCGCTTCTAATCAGACGCGCCATGCCGTGACTGCCCCCGACTGCCTTTCCGTGAGACGAGCGAACGCTGGCGAGAATCAAAATCAGGAAACCACCCAAGCGGCGCCATTTTTAAAATTATTTTTTTATTCTACCCTTGTAAAACAAAAGACGTCGCTTAATAAATCTGGCGCGGCGAATCTCATCTGCTAAAAATTGGAAAGGGAGAAATATTAATAATGAAAGCCGATTTAAAGGGCAAGTAACCCTTATTGTATGTAATGCGGGGACGAATTCTCCTGCCATGTGCGTCCCCTCCCCCCTCTCCTCGGGGGTCTTTGTTGCGGACACAATACTCGCCCACCCCCCCTCTCTGGCTGCTCCCATGAGAAATCGGATTGGAAGCCTCAATCCTCTCACCTGCCACCTGTCGCCGCTGGTAACGTAATATCCTGGACACTGTAAAGCGGCTACATAGGGGTTAATATGGCCCCCACCACCACGTAACGCTCCCCCCGGTAGCACAGGGGTTAATTTTCAGTATGTGTTTCTATAGGGCGCCCCCAGCTGTGGCAAAACTACAACTCCCAGCATGCCCGAACAGCCAAAGGCTGTCCGGGCATGCTGGGAATTGTAGTTTTGCAATTGGCGCTGTCTCTGCGGTTAAATATTGATAGTATCCACCCCCTATACACGGCTGATACGGTGAATGCTGGGAGTTGTAGTATTTTATTAATATGTGGACATAAATGTGACAGGATTGACGAATTTTCAGGATTTAGCGTAACTTTTCCTTGATTATCGTGTTGCCAGGGTCATGTGACGTGTTATGTCATGTGACTTTATCCACGACAACCTCCACGCGAGAGAAGGCCGCCCCATGGCAACCAATTCGCTTTGGAAACAAATGGGCTCGGATTGGTTGCTATGGGCGGCCATTTCTAATCTTGAGGTTGCCATGTGTGAAGTAAATCCCTTGTTGCCCATAGCAACCAATCATTCACTTTCATATTGAAAGCTCTAGTCTGACTTGTACGCGACAACCAATCAGAATCGAGCTTCCATTTACGTCAAAATGAAAGCGGATGATTGGTTGCTAGGGGCAACAAGGGCTCTACATGGCAACCCCTCAGATAAGAGATGGTCGCCCATAGCAACCAGAGAACATTTTTTCAGATTAGTTAATAAATGAAAGCTTAATTCTGATTGGTTTCTCTGGGCGGCCATCTTTTATTTGAACCATGTACAGCTCTTGTTGCCCATAGCGACCAGTTATCAACATTCATTTCCTCAGGAAATAGCAACCAATCGAAATTAAGCTTCTAGCTGACAACTGGTTGCTATGGACAACAAGGGCTTTACATGGCAACCCACCAGATAAGAAATGGCCGCCCATAGATACCAGAGAAAATTTTTTTCAAGCCTGCTTAATAAATGAAAGCTAAATTCTGATTGGTTGACAGCAGCTCTACCTGTACGCAACAACCAATCAGAATTATATGAATAATATGGAATCGGTTGATTGGTTGCTATGGGCAACCATGGCTGTCGCCTCATTTACAGTCTGTGTGTGAACGCAATTCCAGGCCGCAGGCAATTTATTACCGAACCTAATATAGTTACTTAATTATTGGTTAACCTCTCGGTGGCAGTACAGATATTTAATCCGCATACCAGGCGCGGCTTATCTGTAGACGATCGGACTGAATATTAATGATTAACCCCGTCTTTCACTTAAAATGAAAATGTCAGCAAATGTTGGCACGCCGTATAATGAATTACCGGAAAGGCACCCGGCGTTAACAGCCGCGTCCGGGGTAAATTGCAGGAATGTAGAATTATAAATAACGGGGTATTATAAAGGGTCGGGGGAAGGGGGGGGGGCGCGCACATCTGCTGTGCCCACAAAATGCCCGGAATTCGCTTACCTAAAATTAACAACTTTATGTGGCCCGAAATAGAGTCAGACGAACGGAAGCGATGGAGGAGTGTAACTCGCTGGCGTGTTGTCGTCTACCCCGAGTTTTGGGGGAGATCGGCGCGTTAGTTAACCCCTTATTGACCGATATGTAGCTGACGTTTTTAGGGGAGTATGGAGCGGGATTTCTACACGTCTGGTGTTGGGATCAGTGATGACCCCCTAAATCAGTGGTCTCCAATTGATGGACCACCAATTGTTGCAAAACTACTACTCCCAGCATGCCCGGATAGCTTTTGGGGTTTTTCTGTCCCCCAGTGGAGGAAACCTATAGGAATACCATGGCTGCACGATTGGGTTTAGAGTAGTGTTTCCCAACCAGAGTGCCTCCTGCTGTTGCAAAACTACAACCCCCGGCATGCCCGGACAGCCAACGGCTGTCCGGGCCTGCTGAGGGTTGTAGTTTTGCAACAGCTGGAGGTTCACCCTTTGCAGACCACTGCCCTAGATGCTGTGGTCAATGGCAGCTATGATGCCTAGATGGTAAGACCCCTAGCGCCTGATCACCCTCCCGTCATAAGTTGATTTTTATAGATAGATATTGTTTATTATGTTTATTATAATTTTGTTCCTTCTTTCTCTTTCAGTCGTTCACTTCGGACCCCTGATACTACAGTTGAGTGAGAACTCGACCATAACCAAAAATGCATCGGTCCCGGACAAAACCTTCGAAGTCGTCTTTCCCGTAACAGTTTCCTCAGAAGATCCGGCCCCTACCGAAACGGTCACCCTCCACTTCCCAGATTATGTTGCCACCGTAGGACCCACCCAGCCTCTCTCCAGTGAAGCCCACCTCCTTGATAACGTCTTCTCGACCCAGAGTCCTTGGTCTGAGACTTGGGCTGAGACTTCCTCGTCCTTATCCGTCACAATCCTACAATACTCCACGACGGCTCAGCTTCCGGAGACGTACAGCGTCCGCTCTGAGGTGGTGGAGTCGTCTCCTTACGTGACGGCATCCCTTAAAGTATCTTCTAGTATCATGGAGGAAAGTTTGGCTGTTCCACCCCCGGAGACTTTCAGTAGTGTCAACCGAAATTCGTGGACTACAGAAATGTTTCCATTGACCAGTGACTACGGAGAAGATATTGTCACCTCAAAATTCTCTTTGCAAAGTACCGAATCTGAGCAACTCTCTACGGATTTTAGCTTCTCGATAGAAGACACAATGGTTGCGTCCACCACCCTGGAGGCATCTCCCTCACCTTGGCCGGTTACCCCTATAGAAAGTACATACATGCCGAGCATGACCATTACCAGCACGACGACCAAACCACCTTTGTATAGTATCTACTCGTATTTAGGGTTTGTTTCAGCACAGGATTCCACCATCAGCCTGACCGAGCCTTTACCCTTCACATCTTCACCCAATGTCCTGGGTGGTGTAGAGAGTCCTGTGATGCCAACCCCAGAAAGCACTTTTCATTTGCTCCCAAGCTCAGTGCCTGCTGCCGTTCCCGAGACGTCGTACATGGTGACCTCTGATATCATGTACACTCAGTGGTGGTCGGAGGATTATATGGAAACCATTACCATTAAAACCTCAGGGTTTCCCGGAAATATTCCTTCCACCAGGGTGGTCACCGACCAAGAGGCGTCAACTGTTGAAGTTGTTGACTCTGTTTCGTCTTCTCTTCCAATACCCATCGTGTCTTCACATTATCCGGCCTCTTCTGTGGATTTCACCGACGTCATTGACTCTACGGAGGTCCAGGTAACCTCGGCGTCTTCTCAGAGTTCAGACATGGAGAGCCACTGGGTTTCTTCAGTAGAGTTGACTCTGATGCCTTCGATGCCCGTCTCGTCTGTGCCCTCCGTGGATCTGGAGACAACTTTTTCTACAACAGCAACATCCACCCCTTTTCTTCTAGAAACTTCAATATACGAACCTGAGATCACAGCCGAAGCTCCCGCATTTGTGCCGGCTGAATCGGGCATGTACTTTAGTCCAACGCTGTCTCCTCCAGTGGAGTCCACGGTGATGTCTGTCTTGGACTCCAGTGACTTCTTGTTCATTTCCACACCTGAGCCCAGTGGCCTCTTTTCTTCGTCGGTGGAAGTAGTTTTTCCCTCACCCTCATTGGCGTCCAGTCACGTGTCTGCCTTCGAGCCTCAGGACTCATCGACTCTACTTGCAATATCTGAGTCCATGTTCAGTAGTTCTATGACGGAGATCTACTCTTCATCCATACTGGAAACCATTGGCATGGAGGTCCTTCCCTGGGATACTGTGTATTCCACTGCACGATCTTCCTTCGCTCCACCGTCGAGTGTTGACTGGACTGAGAGTGGTTCATATATGTCCTCTGAGTTGTCCGAGATGTGGGAGGTGAAGTCCACCATAATGCCGTTGAGCATCCTCTATACCTCAAGTACTTTCACTGGTGCTACCGATCTGCTGCCTTTACTGTCGTCATCTGCACTGAACTCCACCACATTTGCCTTGCCCACCTCCTCCTTTGGTTTGGATCATGCCAGCAGTGCTTTGGTTGAGGAAGTCCTTCCGACCTCTCTACCTACCTTGGTTCCAATGATGACGTTACCTCCAGAGTCGCTGTCTACATCTGATGCCTCAGGAGTCTATACCTCGTTGTTTTCAGTATCCACTTTCATATCAGCCGGTTTTACATCTGCCCCCATTATGCCAACAATACCCAGCATCAGTTTGGAATCTACGATAAATGTTGCAGCCACGTTAGGGCAATCGTCCATGAATCCAACATCTACTGTGAGCGAGCTGTTGTCTTCTAGTTCACAGCCAACCATGACTCTAGTGTTTCCTCCAACTACTCCGCACACCCCCGATGTCCGCCCTTCTCCTTCCCCAACCTCACCTGTCAATGCTATAGGCACAACTTCCATACCAACTTCTACACCAAATTCTATGCCATCTTCTACGCCAAGTTCTACACCAGGTTCTACACCATCTTCTAGGCCAAGTTCTACACCATCTTCTAGGCCAAGTTCTACACCAGGTTCTACACCATCTTCTAGGCCAAGTTCTACACCAGGTTCTACACCATCTTCTAGGCCAAGTTCTACACAAAGTTCTTCCACACCAGCAGCTGTTACCCATAATACTCTAGATACAACCACCCCACAGGTAGCTACAACCATCGTCCTCACTCCGGGGGCCACAACAGCAACATCCACCCTGTCTGGGATGGTCACTCCTCCATCTGGACTCACAGCTGCCACAACGGTGACAACCACAAGGCCGAGTTTCGTCTGTGATGTCTCTAATCCAGAACCGTATTTGGTCACTATTGGTGAGTAGTCCATTGTTGTTGTACTGATTAAGAGCTAAACTCCTAATTCTGCTCAGCCCATATCCTACAGGGGGCGGTGGTGTACCTGGTGCCTTGTGGAGGGTCCGTAGATGTGACTCTATAGACTTCTCTTATGACTTTATGGACTCATATCCTTTAGTCGTAGATGTGAACTCCTCTCCCTGGGTTGTGGTGGTGACTTATGAGTTGTCTGCATGTGTCCTGTATAAACCAGAATTAACCAGATCTGTGTCTTTCCTTCAGTTCTTTCGCGAGGATCAAATATGGAGAACATCACAGAAATAATCAGGGAAACACTAAATACCAATTTTAGCCGATCGGTGGAACTGGAGGTGAGAAATGGTGAAGCGACCCCAACAATACTACATGTAACTGATAAGTAATGTGTGTACATGGTTACCCCACCAGCAGAATAGTGAATACAGCTCTGGGGTATAATACAGGATATAACTCAGGATCAGTACAGGATAAGTAATGTAATGTATGTACACAGTGACCTCACCAGCAGAATAGTGAGTACAGCTCTGGAGTATAATACAGGATATAACTCAGGATCAGTACAGGATAAGTAATGTAATGTATGTACACAGTGACCTCACCAGCAGAATAGTGAGTGCAGCTCTGGAGTATAATACAGGATATAACTCAGGATCAGTACAGGATAAGTAATGTAATGTATGTACACAGTGACCTCACCAGCAGAATAGTGAGTACAGCTCTGGGGTATAATACAGGATATAACTCAGGATCAGTACAGGATAAGTAATGTAATGTAATGTACACAGTGACCTCACCAGCAGAATAGTGAGTACAGCTCTGGAGTATAATACAGGATATAACTCAGGATCAGTACAGGATAAGTAATGTAATGTATGTACACAGTGACCTCACCAGCAGAATAGTGAGTGCAGCTCTGGGGTATAATACAGGATATAACTCAGGATCAGTACAGGATAAGTAATGTAATGTATGTACACAGTGATCTCACCAGCAGAATAGTGAGTACAGCTCTGGAGTATAATACAGGATATAACTCAGGATCAGTACAGGATAAGTAATGTAATGTATGTACACAGTGACCTCACCAGCAGAATAGTGAGTACAGCTCTGGAGTATAATACAGGATATAACTCAGGATCAGTACAGGATAAGTAATGTAATGTATGTACACAGTGACCTCACCAGCAGAATAGTGAGTGCAGCTCTGGGGTATAATACAGGATATAACTCAGGATGTGATTATTTATATATATATATATATATATATATATATATATATATATATATATATATATATCGTACAGTCCGGGGCTTTTCGTTCCTGCGTTTCGTGCGTCACATCACCTGATCTCTCCCGCTCCTCACCTCTATTTACGGTCGTCTAATCACCCAAGGTGTCAGGATGATCGTCCTGAGAACGCGTTGCTGTGCGGGGGAGGGGGGGGGGGTGACACGCTGGATATCAAGAGATAAAAGACAGATATGAACGCTCGGCAGCTGCACAGCTGAGGGTTTCCCACAATGTGTCAGTGCAGGCGGCCGGACTCCTGTCTGATACCCTGAGGGCTCATTCAGGGGCTTCTACTAAAGTAGGACTACAACTCCCAGCATAGAACCTGAGCTGTAGATTCCGATGTTGGATATTTGAAGGGTGAGGGATCGGCAGTGATGATGACGCGGTTATTGCATTAATGTTCACGTCGTGTATCACCCGCCCCTCGCTCTCAGAACACGTGTACGCCCCGGGGCTGACGTCCTCTGCGCTCACAGATCACAGCGGTGACCCCCCCCCCCCCCCCCCGAATAACCTCACAAGATCTCACATATATTATTAATATGGAGACAAAATAGAAACTGTCAGATACATTATAGATAACACCGATCCCACCGCGGGAAACACCGTCCTGGAGGAGGCAACAGCAGTACAGAGTATGTCAGGAGTGGAGTGTGCTGATCATCTGATCATGTGGGGGTCACAGGGTGAGAGTTATATAGTGGAGGAGCAGGGTGCACAGCAGTACAGAGTATTACAGGAGAGGAGTGTACTGATCATGTGGGGGTCACAGGATGAGAGTTATATAGTGGAGGAGCAGGGTGCACAGCAGTACAGAGTATTACAGGAGAGGAGTGTACTGATCATGTGGGGGTCACAGGGTGAGAGTTATATAGTGGAGGAGCAGGGTGCACAGCAGTACAGAGTATTACAGGAGAGGAGTGTACTGATCATGTGGGGGTCACAGGGTGAGAGTTATATAGTGGAGGAGCAGGGTCCACAGCAGTACAGAGTATTTCAGGAGAGGAGTGTGCTGATCATGTGGAGGTCACAGGGTGAGAGTTATATAGTGGAGGAGCAGGGTGCACAGCAGTACAGAGTATTTCAGGAGAGGAGTGTGCTGATCATGTGGGGGGAGGTCACAGGGTGAGTTATATAGTGGAGGAGCAGGGTCCACAGCAGTACAGAGTATTTCAGGAGAGGAGTGTGCTGATCGTGTGGGGGGAGGTCACAGGGTGAGAGTTATATAGGGGAGGAGCAGGGTCCACAGCAGTACAGAGTATTTCAGGAGAGGATTGTGCTGATCATGTGGGGGGAGGTCACAGGGTGAGTTATATAGTGGAGGAGCAGGGTCAACAGCAGTACAGAGTATTTTAGGAGAGGAGTGTACTGATCATGTGGAGGTCACAGGATGAGTTATATAGGGGAGGAGCAGGGTGCACAGCAGTACAGAGTATTTCAGGAGAGGCTTGTACTGATCATGTGGAGGTCACAGGGTGAGAGTTATATAGTGGAGGAGCAGGGTCCACATCAGTACAGAGTATTTCAGGACAGGAGTGTACTGATCATGTGGAGGTCACAGGATGAGGGTTATATAGTGGAGGAGCAGGGTCGACAGCAGTACAGAGTATTTCAGGAGAGGAGTGTGCTGATCATGTGGGGGGAGGTCACAGGGTGAGAGTTATATAGGGGAGGAGCAGGGTCCACAGCAGTACAGAGTATTTCAGGAGAGGAGTGTGCTGATCATGTGGAGGTCACAGGATGAGAGTTATATAGTGGAGGAGCAGGGTCCACAGCACTACAGAGTATTTCAGGAGAGGCTAGTGCTGATCATGTGGAGGTCACAGGGTGAGAGTTATATAGTGGAGGAGCAGGGTCCACATCAGTACAGAGTATTTCAGGACAGGAGTGTACTGATCATGTGGAGGTCACAGGATGAGGGTTATATAGTGGAGGAGCAGGGTCCACAGCAGTACAGAGTATTTCAGGAGAGGAGTGTGCTGATCATGTGGGGGGAGGTCACAGGGTGAGAGTTATATAGGGGAGGAGCAGGGTCAACAGCAGTACAGAGTATTTCAGGAGAGGAGTGTACTGATCATGTGGAGGTCACAGGATGAGAGTTATATAGTGGAGGAGCAGGGTCCACAGCAGTACAGAGTATTTCAGGAGAGGAGTGTGCTGATCATGTGGAGGTCACAGGATGAGAGTTATATAGTGGAGGAGCAGGGCCCACAGCAGTACAGAGTATTTCAGGAGAGAAGTGTACTGATCATGTGGAGGGGTGAGAGTTATATAGTGGAGGAGCAGGATCCATAGCAGTACAGAGTATTTCAGGAGAGGAGTGTACTGATCATGTGCAGGGGTGAGAGTTATATAGTGGAGGATCAGGGTCCACAGCAGTACAGAATATTTCAGGAGAGGAGTGTACTGATCATGTGGAGGTCACAGGGTGAGAGTTATATAGTGGAGGAGCAGGGTCCACAGCAGTACAGAGTATTTCAGGAGAGGATTGTGCTGATCATGTGGAGGTCACAGAGTGAGAGTTATATAGTGGAGGAGCAGGGTCCTCAGCAGTACAGAGTATTTCAGGAGAGAAGTGTACTGATCATGTGGGGGGTATAGGGTGAGAGTTATATAGTAGAGGAGCAGAGTCCACATCAGTACAGAGTATTTCAGGAGAGGCTTGTTCTGATCATGTGGAGGGGTGAGAGTTATATAGGGGAGGAGCAGGGTGCACAGCAGTACAGAGTATGTCAGGAGTGGAGTGTGCTGATCATGTGGAGGTCACAGGGCGAGAGTTATATAGTGGAGGAGCAGGGTGCACAGCAGTACAGAGTATTTCAGGAGAGGAGTATGCTGATCATGTGGAGGTCACAGGGTGATAGTTATATAGTGGAGGAGCATGGTCCACAGCAGTACAGAGTATTTCAGGAGAGGAGTGTACTGATCATGTGGGGGGTATAGGGCGAGAGTTATATAGTGGAGGAGCAGGGTGCACAGCAGTACAGAGTATTTCAGGAGAGGATTATGCTGATCATGTGGAGGTCACAGGGTGATAGTTATATAGTGGAGAAGCAGGGTGCACAGCAGTACAGAGTATTTCAGGAGAGGAGTGTACTGATCATGTGAAGGTCACAGGGTGAGAGTTATATAGTGGAGGAGCAGGGTCCACAGCAGTACAGAGTATTACAGGAGAGGAGTGTGCTGATCATGTGGAGGTCTCAGGGTGAGAGTTAAATAGTAGAGGAGCAGGGTCCACAGCACTACAGAGTATTTCAGGAGAGGATTGGGCTGATCATGTGGGGGGAGGTCACAGGGTGATAGTTATATAGTGGAGGAGCAGGGTCCACAGCACTACAGAGTATTTCAGGAGAGGCTTGTGCTGATCATGTGGAGGTCACAGGGTGAGAGTTATATAGTGGAGGAGGAGGGTCCACATCAGTACAGAGTATTTCAGGACAGGAGTGTACTGATCATGTGGAGGTCACAGGATGAGGGTTATATAGTGGAGGAGCAGGGTCCACAGCAGTACAGAGTATTTCAGGAGAGGAGTGTGCTGATCATGTGGGGGTCACAGGGTGAGAGTTATATAGTGGAGGAGCAGGGTCAACAGCAGTACAGAGTATTTCAGGAGAGGAGTGTACTGATCATGTGGAGGTCACAGGATGAGGGTTATACAGTGGAGGAGCAGGGTCCACAGCAGTACAGAGTATTTCAGGAGAGGAGTGTACTGATCATGTGGAGGGCACAGGGTGAGAGTTATATAGTAGAGGAGCAGGGTCCACAGCAGTACAGAGTATTACAGGAGAGGAGTGTACTGATCATGTGGGGGTCACAGGGTGAGAGTTATATAGTAGAGGAGCAGGGTCCACAGCAGTACAGAGTATTTCAGGAGAGGATTGGGCTGATGTATAATAATTCCTGACTATTTGTGACACACGAGACTCGCGCAGGTTTTCGTTACATCCCCCGGGTCCTCTGCTGTTTCTGTTTCGTGCTGCGCTGTAGCAACAGCTTTTTCCGTAGAGGCTTTTACGGTATACCCAGATCCGAAAATATTGCTGTGAAAGCACGCGATCTGCGGAGAGCAAAAATCTACAAATTGTCAGTCACATAATAGCAAATAGTAATGATCTGTAATAATCTGCTGAATATTCTGGGTCCTTATCACTGCGTGTGCTGACACCTGCTGGGGGTTGGTGGTACTGCAGGTCATTTCACATGTAACATAGGACTATATATGTATATGTACACCCCGCAGTGATGTCATGTGATGTATGTGTACACCCCGCAGTGATGTCATGTGATGTATGTGTACACCCCGCAGTGATGTCATGTGATGTATATGTACACCCCGCAGTGATGTCATGTGATGTATATGTACACCCCGCAGTGATGTCATGTGATGTATATGTACACCCCGCAGTGATGTCATGTGATGTATATGTACACCCCGCAGTGATGTCATGTGATGTATATGTACACCCCGCAGTGATGTCATGTGATGTATATGTACACCCCGCAGTGATGTCATGTGATGTATATGTACACCCCGCAGTGATGTCATGTGATGTATATGTACACCCCGCAGTGATGTCATGTGATGTATATGTACACCCCGCAGTGATGTCATGTGATGTATATGTACACCCCGCAGTGATGTCATGTGATGTATATGTACACCCCGCAGTGATGTCATGTGATGTATATGTACACCCCGCAGTGGTGTCATGTGAGGTATATGTACACCCCGCAGTGATGTCATGTGATGTATATGTACACCCCGCAGTGATGTCATGTGATGTATGTGTACACCCCGCAGTGATGTCATGTGAGGTATATGTACACCCCTCAGTGGTGTCATGTGAGGTATATGTACACCCCTCAGTGGTGTCATGTGATGTATGTGTACACCCCGCAGTGATGTCATGTGATGTATATGTACACCCCGTAGTGATGTCATGTGATGTATATGTACACCCCGCAGTGATGTCATGTGATGTATATGTACACCCCGCAGTGATGTCATGTGATGTATATGTACACCCCGCAGTGGTGTCATGTGAGGTATATGTACACCCCTCAGTGGTGTCATGTGAGGTATATGTACACCCCGCAGTGGTGTCATGTGAGGTATATGTACACCCCGCAGTGGTGTCATGTGAGGTATATGTACACCCCGCAGTGATGTCATGTGATGTATATGTACACCCCGCAGTGATGTCATGTGATGTATATGTACACCCCGCAGTGGTGTCATGTGATGTATATGTACACCCCTCAGTGGTGTCATGTGATGTATATGTACACCCCGCAGTGATGTCATGTGATGTATATGTACACCCCGCAGTGATGTCATGTGATGTATATGTACACCCCGCAGTGGTGTCATGTGATGTATGTGTACACCCCTCAGTGGTGTCATGTGATGTATGTGTACACCCCGCAGTGATGTCATGTGATGTATATGTACACCCCGCAGTGATGTCATGTGATGTATATGTACACCCCGCAGTGATGTCATGTGATGTATATGTACACCCCTCAGTGATGTCATGTGATGTATATGTACACCCCTCAGTGATGTCATGTGATGTATATGTACACCCTGCAGTGATGTCATGTGATGTATATGTACACCCCGCAGTGATGTAATGTGATGTATATGTACACCCCGCAGTGATGTCATGTAATGTATATGTACACCCCGCAGTGATGTATATGTACACCCCGCAGTGATGTCATGTGATGTATGTGTACACCCCGCAGTGATGTATATGTACACCCCGCAGTGATGTCATGTGATGTATGTGTACACCCCGCAGTGATGTCATGTAATGTATATGTACACCCCGCAGTGATGTATATGTACACCCCGCAGTGATGTCATGTGATGTATATGTACACCCCGCAGTGATGTATATGTACACCCCGCAGTGATGTCATGTGATGTATGTGTACACCCTGCAGTGATGTATATGTACACCCCGCAGTGATGTCATGTGATGTATGTGTACACCCCGCAGTGATGTATATGTACACCCCGCAGTGATGTCATGTGATGTATGTGTACACCCCGCAGTGATGTCATGTAATGTATATGTACACCCCGCAGTGATGTATATGTACACCCCGCAGTGATGTCATGTGATGTATATGTACACCCCGCAGTGATGTCATGTGATGTATATGTACACCCCGCAGTGATGTCATGTGATGTATATGTACACCCCGCAGTGATGTCATGTGATGTATATGTACACCCCGCAGTGATGTCATGTGATGTATATGTACACCCCGAAGTGATGTCATGTGATGTATATGTGCACCCCTCAGTGATGTCATGTGATGTATATGTGCACCCCTCAGTGATGTCATGTGATGTATATGTGCACCCCGAAGTGATGTCATGTGATGTATGTGTACACCCCGCAGTGATGTCATGTGATGTATGTGTACACCCCGCAGTGATGTCATGTGATGTATGTGTACACCCCTCAGTGATGTCATGTGATGTATATGTACACCCCTCAGTGATGTCATGTGATGTATATGTACACCCCGCAGTGATGTCATGTAATGTATATGTACACCCTGCAGTGATGTCATGTGACCTTCCCTCTCACAGGTCTATTCTATGTATGACGGCTTCTCCTTCATGGTGACGTCCGGTCCTTTCGTTTACACCGCGATCGCTGTCGGCCATGTTTTGAGCAGGAGCGCCCTGGTTGTTGGCAGGTTCCCCCCCATCCTGTCCCTGCAGACGGCGTTCATAGGACTAGACCTGAGGTTCCACGTTCAGACAGGTGAGATGATCTGCGACTGTCCTCGTGTGGGGAACTACAATTCCCAGCACAGACTGCCCCTCTTATAGTTTACACCTTCTTTATGTCTTCCCCCTCCCCCCCCCCCCCCCCCGCAGTGCTGCAGTTTGTTCCGCAGTCGGTGGACATCAGACTCTGCACCTTCAGCGAACAGATACAGAAGGGGTTAACAATGGCGCTTTACGAAGTGCGGAGACTGCGCCAGGAGAGCGAGAACTTCACCGTCCAGGTAAGTGTCCCTATATTGGCATATTGGCAAGGTACCGTATAAAACGTCATATAAGACGAACCTAATTGTGTAGGATAAAGATTCTGAACCAAATACAATGAAAAGTATAGGACAGTGATCTTCAACCTGCGGACCTCCAGATGTTGCAAAACTACAACTCCCAGCATTCCCGGACAGCCGTTGGCTGTCCGGGCATGCTGGGAGTTGTAGTTTTGCAACATCTGGAGGTCCGCAGGTTGAAGACCACTGGTATAGGAAGTAATGCTTGCGTGTCGCCGCCGCTCCGGACCTGTCACCGCTGTCCTGGATGTCGCCCTCCATCGCTGTTGCCGCGTCCCCGTCACTCCGGAACATCTCTGCTCCCCGGTATCCTCGCTCTCCGTCGCCGCCATCTCGTCGCTACGCACGCCGCTCCTATTAGATGACGACGTGATGACGTTGAAGGAGAGCGCCGGCCATGCAGGGGATCCCGCCACGGAGCAGACACCGAGGAGGCAGGTAAGTTCCCTCCCGGTGTCCTGTAAGCTGTTCGGGACGCCGCGGTGAAACAGCCCGACTGAGCATCCGGGTTAGTGTTATTTTCGCTTCAGACGTGATGGTCAGCTTTGATCGCCGCGTCTGAAGGGTTAATACAGGGAATCACCGCGATCGGTCATGTCCTGTATTGGCCGCGGGTCCCGGCCGTTGATGGCCGCAGGGACCGCTGCGATAGGTGGGTGTATTCGCCGTATAAGACGCACCAACTCCCCCCCCCCCCCCCCCCCCCCCAGTTTTGGGGAAGAAAAAGTGCGTCTTATACGGCGAAAAATACGGTAATTGCCGATATTGATAATGCCCATATCGTGAATATCGGCCGATAATTTCGGCCAAACTTATTATCGGTGGATCCCTATGTCCATTGCTCTTGCCCTGGACTAGAACATATATGGAGGATTAATAATAAATATACATATATAACACATATATATGACACATATATGACACATATATAACACATATATATATAACACATATAACACTTATATAACACTTATATAACACTTATATAACACTTATATATAACACATATATGACACATATATAACACATATAACACTTATATAACACTTATATAACACTTATATATAACACATATATATAACACATATATAACACATATAACACTTATATAACACTTATATAACACTTATATAACACTTATATAACACATATATAACACATATATAACACATATATATAACATATATATAACATATATATAACACATATATAACACATATATATAACACACATATAACACATATATAACACACATATATAACATATATATAACACATATATAACACACAAATATAACATATATATATATATATATATATATATATATATAACACATATAATACACACACATATAACACACACATATAACACACATATAACACACACATATAACACACATATAACACACACATATAACACACACATATAACACACATATATAACACACATATAACACATATATAACACACACATATAACACACATAACACACACATATAACACACATATAACACACACATAAAACACATATATAACACACACATATAATACACATATATAATACACATATATAACACATATATAATACACATATAATACATATATATAACACATATATATAACACATATATATAACACATATAACACATATATAACACACATATATATAACACATATATATAACACATATAACACATATATAACACACATATATAACACACATATATAATACACATATGTAACACATATATAATACACATATATAACACATATATATAATACACATATATAACACACATATAACACATATATAACACATATATAACACATATATATATAACACACATATATAACACATATATATATATAACACATATATATAACACATACATAATACATATATATAACACACATATATAATACATATATATAACACACTTATATAATACATACATAATACATATATATAGGTGACTGTTCAATTGACTTGTATGGACACGTTTACCTATAAATACGCACTGTGCAATATTATATTATATTATTAATACTCCAGTTTATCCTATTTTCCTTCGTGCTCAGTCCTCCCTTGTGCTTTACACTGCAGCGCTGATTATTCAGAGAGGCGGGATTTCAGTGAGGAGGAGGAGCCTAAAGATCAGCAGTTTTAGATTTTGTGTCTCCAGATTTTTCTCACTTTCTTTTCCCTTCCTGCAGATCGTGAACATCAGCTCCAGCGCCCCCCGTGTCGGGTATTGGAAGGTCCCGGTCACCATCGCGTACGTGGTCAGAGAGCGCCACGGATTCCTGAACGGCTCTGATGTCAGCGATCAGCTGCGCAACCTCAGTCTGGTGGAGTTCAGCTTCTTCTTGGGCTTCCCTGTAAAGCAGATTGCGGAACGTGAGTATCGATAAGATACATCATGTACAGCAGAATAGTGAGTGCAGCTCTGGGGGATAAGACGTTATGTAACAGCAGAATAGTGAGTGCAGCTCTGGGGGATAAGA